>NC_026145.1:14478812-14509837 GCF_000512975.1 Sesamum indicum | reverse complement strand
TCTTTCATTTTCACTATTATTATGTATTTCTTTTTTTTTATTATTATATTTTATCTTTTACAATTTTAGTGGTCTTAGATACACTAATAGGGATGGCAATTAAGACGGGTAGATTGAAATCTCGTTTTAGATTCATTTTGTTTGGAGATAGTTTTGAATTTTAATTTTATAAATTTTGATGGGTTCGAAATGGGTCTTAAATTTTGTCGGACAACCCATCAAATAATATATATAGAAAATATATTAACTAATTACTTAGAGTTTTTATTGTTTGTTCAATATTGTACTTTTTTGTTCATAGTAATTAGTCCAATCTAAACCAAATAAGCTTGCTTGTAGTCAGGAACATAGATAGACTATGATTTATGATACACTTTTGATGAAATGTAAATAATCTCTTTTGTTGGGGCAGATTTGCAAAAAAAACAAAATTCAACAAGTGAAGTTTCTATAAACAATTACATAATACGAAAAAATTACATATTGGGATCTAATGAAAATTTGAAATGATTTGGCAGTAGATCTCATCTAATTAGACAACTCATAAATTATGATGCCTTTTTGGATTTTTTTTTTTCAAAAAAAAAAGGCATAATTATAATATTTCAAGAAAAAGGGTGTGATGGTGGAACATAAAATCCTCTACCCATGTACCCATGTACACCCCCCCCACCCCCCAACAAATTAATTGGATGTGTGTGCATCAGAATCATCACACATGAAGGAATAAGGCAACACAGGTGGGGCCCAGTGCTCACATTCACCATTGATCAAGAAACATGTAATCACATGATTTAAATTAGTATATGCTGTATATTCCACAACTGTGTGACTTTTTTGGTCATGAGAGCAGATGATCAAGATCCAATATGCCATGTTGTGCCCCCACCCCCTCCTTCCAGTGGGGTGGGAGGGGGTGGTCTAGGAAAAGTGTTGAACACCCATCATAGCTAATCCTTCCCTCCTTCACAAGTTAAGTTCAAATTCAAGAATTACAACTAATTAGTGTAAGATGATAATTACAACTAAAGTTGTGGAATCATTTCATTTCATCCACTAACATTATAAGGTTTAAAAATGCCACCAACAATTAATGTGTATTAACATCTCATACACTCCAAAATCGAGACGAGACACAAAACGCAAAACCATCTTGAAATTCATAAGTCGAATTTCAAATGAGAAATTTACATACAAACATGATTGTCCGTAAATGTATAAATCAAGAATTAAATTAAAGTTAAATATAAAAACGAGATTATGGATCAAAATGTCATAATCGTATATCTTTTAAATGACGTTTCAGTAAATTTAACATTAGCAGCCAAAATAAAAATTCATAAGATAAATATCAAACAAGAATTTCATACACTAAATACAAGTACGTATCATCCCTACATTCATAAATAAAAAAATAAAAAAAATAAATTAAATACCAAAAAACAACACACACACACACACCAAAAGGGACACCATAGCCATACACCAAGTTCCCAAGGGCCTTTCAGTAAATTCACCCTACCTGCCAAACTAACGACCAGCCTACAGGTTGTTGGACATACAAAAAGTGAAGGGAAAAAAAAAAAGAAAAGAAAAAGCAAACAAAAGCAGCTTCCTTATATATATATATACATATATATATATATGTGTGCGGCCACACACACACACACACATTTCAAACCATCACAATCGAAAAAGCTCAAGTGAGACAACAATGGCGGAGCTGGAGAGCCCGACGGTGATGCCCAGACTCATCGGTTTCCTCTCCTCTCTCCTCCAGCGGGTGGCGGAGGCCAACGATCTTAACCGTGGATTCCACCCGCAGAAAATCTCGGTTTTCCACGGCCTCACCAGGCCCACCATCTCCATTCAAACCTATCTCGAGAGAATTTTCAAGTACGCCAACTGCAGCCCCTCCTGCTACATTGTTGCCTACGTCTATCTCGATCGCTTCACGCAGCGTCAGCCCGCGCTGCCCATCAACTCCTTCAATGTCCACCGCCTCCTCATCACCAGTGTCATGGTTTCTGCTAAGTTCATGGACGACATGTAAGTATATATACCTATATATATTTTTGAATTTATTGACTTTTTTCTCTTCGTTCGTAATTCTCACTTGATTTTTGATATCTTGTTTCCAGCAACTGTTATACAGTTTGGTTCTTTTATTTTTTGAATTATTTTTATATATGAACTGAACTACGAGACAAGACACCAATAATTTGAGATAAAATCGGATGATTATTATTTGTTGTGGGTTGAGTTTGATTTTTGAAGTTGATGGAAATTCAGACTTTCTTCAAACTTTTATGGGAGTTTTGTGATTTCTTGGCGTTTCCAGCAACTGTTATACAGTTTGGTTCTTTTATTTTTTGAATTATTTTTATATATGAACTGAACTACGAGACAAGACACCAATAATTTGAGATAAAATCGGATGATTATTATTTGTTGTGGGTTGAGTTTAATTTTTGAAGGTAATGGAAATTCAGACTTTCTTCAAACTTTTATGGGAGTTTTGTGATTTCTTGGCTATTTACACTATGTTGGGGTTTTGATTTCTTGTTTTAGAGGTAATTCCAAGTTGAGAATTTTGAATTATTGGGTTGTTCACAAATTAAGAAGGCTCTTATTACCTTGAAATTCATGCTCTGAAATTGAACAATTAGTAGTAAACAGTACTCATGTTATGCTGATTGTCTGTGAATTGGATTTTTATTTTCAAATTCTGTTATATCTTTTATTTCATATAATTTATATAATAGATATATATTAAAAGAAATATAATTTGAAATAAAAATTTCAATCAGCAAATTTATCTGAATTGTTAGAAGTTTATTAATTAATCATTAGCTTTTGCTTTTAGTTAAGAACTCCTTGATTATCCCAACCACCTATGTCTAATCCTTTTCTTGAAAAAAAAAGAAAAAAGAAACAACTTAGGTCCAGCTAAGAAATCCAGCTTTCCCTTCATCAAGATTTCAATTTTTAAATCATATATTGTGTGGATTTCAAATATAGCCACACATAATGTGGTTAAGGGCATCAAGGGTCTCAATCTTACATTCATATCTGATAGCTACACTCCAACTATAGACTTCAAATTTTAAAATATTCATACCACATGATCATGATATATATGTACATACTATATATATACAGAGTAAATAATTCTTTTTACTGTCGCAATTTACAAAAATAGATGCTAATTAAAACACTAATGCATGCATATTAATCGTAATATGTGATGGTAACTAGCATACGTTTTGAGAAAAAATAATATTATTGATCATAATTTTTTCTACCGAAAAATATCTGATCTTTTTACGGTCGTAATTTACAATGATCTAATTATAATCATAATGGTGGATTTTACTATTAGTCGCACATGATGATGATATACTTGTTACTAAGAAAAACTTACAAGAAAATTAGTGACTGTGATATTTCCTATGGAACAATGTCTGATGTTTTTACTGCGGTAATTAATTTATGAAACCTGCAGGTATTATAACAACGCATACTATGCAAAAGTGGGAGGAATCAGCACAACAGAGATGAACTTTCTTGAAGTGGATTTCCTATTTGGATTGGGATTCCATTTGAATGTGACCCCCACAACTTTCCACACATACTGCTCCTACCTACAAAGAGAAATGATGCTTCAGCCTCAGCTCAACAATATTGCAGCTGAGCCCTCTTCTTTGTACAGTGCTGGAAGGTCATCAAAATTACTCCATTTCTGCTTTAATGAAGATGAATCATCCCACCAACAACAACAACAGCAACTTGCTGTTTGAGATTAAAGATTAATGCTTTTCTTCTTTTTACTGTAGTAATTAGGTTAGAAGTAGTGCTTTTTTTTTTTTTTTTTTTTCTTTTGGAAGTTTTTTGGGTTGGCAAATTAGGCATCTGGCTGCACTTTTGGCCTCTCTCTATTGCATCTGTCTTGTTGTTTTTCCATCTTTTTCAGTGTATGTTTATGGGAATATTTGGAATTAAATCCATTGGAATGTACAGTTGGTTGGTTATTTTCTTGTTTACATTCTTAGCAAATTCTTGTTTCTTGTTCATTTCAACCCTTTTGTGCACTTAATTTCTTTCTTTTTATTAAGTTTCACATGCATAATTTTTCTTGGCAACAAGTCAGATTCTGTTGTTCTCTACTAATTTTTATCACTTGTCTGAACCGACTGAATTATTATATCATTAATATATGAATGAACTTGGGGTGGGGTGGGGTGGGGTGGGGTGGGTTAAAAATGAAGAAAGTATAATTCATCATAACTATAATATTTTATAGAAAAGAAGAAAAAAAAACATTGTAAATAATCTTAAAATTGATGAGTTGGGGAATATATAAAAGGGGAAAGGGAGAGTAGAAAGTGGTGGAGATGTGGTGTGGTTATTTTAAGTAGTGAAGACAAGAAGTGCAAGTTGACAGTTGTATGTGATTGTAGGAAGGGAACATAATACATGTGCAATCATGTATGAATTTGTGGCAATGTGCCAACTTGAGAGAGGGATTGAGACAACTGATGAGGAACATCAACTCCCCTACCCCTCATCTCTAACACTATTTCTTATCTATATATATATAGTGTCAAAACATTTTATTAAATATTTGTGACTAGGGTCATGTGGATGAGGTGGGGGTACAGGGTGTCCTGTAGTTTAGGGTGGTTAAAAAAATGGGTGAGACTTTATTTGTTAAAATTTCTTGGATATAGAATGGGGATTACACGGAATTTTTAATATGAACTTTGCAATAATTAAAAGATTAATTATATTCACAGCGTTGATATTTGGTCTAACTATTAAATAATCTCTAGCCTTGGCAGAATTATGAGTATATATATCCTCTGAGAGGATATTAATGTAATTTATCTCATATGATGTTCATCAAAATTACAATTTTTCCTAATTTTACCCCTAGATAGTAAGTAGCATTAGTAGATAGGCAATGACTCCCACAACCCATGTTAAAGGATTCCAATATCATCCATCATTTTCACTGGAAATTCCATTGCCAGTTAGCTGCAGTGGGCAGGCAAATTGAAGTTTGTTCTTTGTTTATTTAGCTGTCCATCTTCTTTTCTTGATTTTGACATTCTTGTCCCTCATACCTTATTTCTTTTTGGAGGAATATATATTTATTTAGCCTATTTGTCTGTATTTTCATTTTCACTATAAATATGTATTTTTATTTTTATATAAATTTTTGTGTAAAATTAAATATGTTTGGATTAGTTAATGAGATTGTATCTTATTTTGAATTATAGTGTCAAATCAATATTTTTTTTAATTAAAATTACGTATAAATAAACATATTTTCTCTTTAATTACTATTTCAAAAATTAAAAAATAAAAATGAAAATGAAAACACAGACAAACAGATGTCAGTGACTCAATATGTATTCTGTGTTTTCCTATTTTTGCTTGTAATATCTTTTTTTTTAAATATATGTATATAAATATTATATATCCATCCATCATTATTCTTAAAACCTATTAGTAAGAAGTAAGAACATTAGAGACTCCCTCTTACAATGAAACCTTAAAAAACATTCTTGATCATTACATAGTCAAATCACATTATAATTAATTAAAACATATATTAATATGAATATGTTGACATCAAAAGTTTTCAAATAAATTATCAATTAAAAGCTCAAATAAATTAATTAATGATTGGATTTCAAAATTTCATAAGAAATTTGAACTTTGTATATTTACAATATTGATAAATTCACAAGAACTCATATCAAATCTTGGTATTTTGCATTTTATTAGATTGATTCAAGATAAAATACAAAATTGTTCTTTTTGTTTGTAAGGACTTAGTGGGCTCTTAAAATGGCCTACTAAGAATTGGTCCTCAAAAAAGGCTATCATATTCAAACTCAACATGGATGAGTTGCAAGCCCAAATCCTATAGCTAATATCTAGGAATTCTATAATAAACAAAAAATAAATTAAAAAATAAAGGCATATAGTATACATTTAACACACAAATCCAAGCATAATTAAAATATCTTGACATGTACACTCAATCACCAGGTTTCTCCCAACATGATGCATGGTTTCTGGGGAAACTCTTATCAAGAATGAGATTTATTCGAATCCAACCAGTCACGTAATAAATATAGTCGTACACCGATCACATGACAAATACAATATAGTTGAAATTTGAGGGAGTGAAGTGTATGGGATTTACATGTAATTACCCTATGAACATAAGTATATATGACACCTGACTTTGAGAATTATTACTACATCATAGTGGACTGTGGCTGGTTCATGTAGGCTTCCTCCTCAGCCTTTTGACAGTCTCCATCACAAATCTGAGAACAAAAGGCCCAGCTGCAGTAGCCAACAGATACCTGAACTTGACAGACTCGTCGGGCGCAACGGCGAAAACAGAAGCTGCATAGGTCACAAACATGGCCATAATGGCCACCCACAGCTCAACATGATAAGGAAACCTGTAAGTTAGAGCCATGAGGACTAAGATGGAGCTCGAAAGAGCCAAAGTGTTTGAGATCAAGAACGTGTAGAACGCTCCTTTGTCGCTTGAGTATATTGCCCTGCCGGCCTTGTGCCCGTCCTTACTATCCTGCCAAACACCGCCCGGCGGATTGACCCCTGCCTGGAAAGTCACGGCCGTGATCAGGGCCGCGACTATCAAGAGCACATTACGTGTGTCGTTTGTTGTGTCTGTGTTGTCGTTGTAGCCCAGACGGAAGATGCTGCCTCTTCTGCTGGTGTTAGCCATTTATGTATTTATTGGTTTTTTGGGGAGAATACAGGACTTCAGCTCGCATAGAGTGGATGTTTTTGTAGTCTGTTTGTGGTGTGTGGGAAGCAGAGTCCTCATAATCTTCAAATTTTACAAAGTGTGCAGTCAATGAAGGTCTGCTAGGAGTTGGGACCATGAGGATATTTCTATTGCAAGTCTTCAGTTGACTGAGCTAAAATACATGGAAAACAGAAGAAGGGACCAGGTCTAGTTGTTGTTTTCTCGCTCTTTTGTCTACACTTCTGACGATTGTCTTTCGGCACAATTAGATTAGTCCAAGGATGCCTGTTTCTTGGACAATGCAGTTTGAGTACTAAGTTTTGTTTGGTTGGCTTCTCTGAAGTATAATGGTGGACAGACCCAAGGAGCTTGATATCAAGACAATACGTAAAAGTGCTGCATTTTGATTGCATATATCATCTTCCCGGTCTTGAAACCGTGGGAGTTGAACTTTTTAAGTTTCGATATCATGTTTGGTAGCACCCTCAGAAACAAAGGCACACTAAGTGCAACGATGAGCAGAACATCCTTTAATGTTCCGGTTGGTTTTGTGTTTCCTAACGACCATCCGTAAGCAAAAATCATGGCGGACATCGCCACGCGAAGCTCCCTCTGGAAAGGCAAACCTTGTGTCAGATAATCTATGATGCTTGTTGCTGATGTAAGAGCGACTGAATTGGCAACCAAGAAGATGATGATCGAAGCCATACTTGCCATCTCAGCACTACTTCTCTGCATCAGTTCTGTCCCATTTGAACTGATATTTGGGTTCAAGAGCGCTGTTCCATTGCTGGAAACAGTGATAATCGCTTCGTTGGAGGGCTCAAACAAGTAGCTTGGAGGGTTGATCCCGGCTTCAAAAGTCACTGTTGCTATAAGGGTTGTTACAACCAGTAGCGCCGACCGTGCCTCTCCCGGGGAGTCTCTTTGCCATTGAAATTCAAAATGTTTGATGATGTCTCGCCAGTTCTTCGGTTTTTCTCCAGGGAGATGATTGTTCGTGGGCCTTTCAGTGTCGGATTTAGGCCTCTCAGGAACAATGTTAAATTCAGAAGATGCATATCCTCCAGCACGACGCAAGATCTCCCTGAGGTGAAAGTCGTTTGAGGATTCGGCCAAGATATCTACTATGTCAACTGCTGTCAGGCCTTTTTTGTTCACAGCATTCAGGTCTAACCTGTTTCCTGCTGTGTTGTTATTCCAGTCAAGAAGCAGCTCCACAATCTGCACAATTTAAATATCCAAGACTCAGCATAAAATTTTGTCCCAGTGTTACAATAGATACAAAGACTCTCTTCTTAATTGCCATTGCAAATCTTATTACGTCTTCTATTCTATTTAACACACAACAGACAAATCGAATACCAATTTATAGTAGAAGATCCAAACTATTAAATTAACACGAGTACTTAAACTTGCCTCAAGTTGCTTTCTTGATGCTGCATAGTGAAACACAGTGTTCCCCTCCTTATCAGCCCAGTTCACCATCTCCACCATACCAACTTTTTCAAGCCCATGAAGCATACTTTTAAGTGATTCAAACTTGAAGCTCTTGACAGCCAGATGAAGTGCAGTCTCTCCAAAACTTGTCACATCTTTAGCCGAATCTGAGCAGGCTGCCATCAGCTGATCAATAATTTCAACTCTTCCATTGGTAGCAGCATAATGAATAGCTGTTCTTCCATCTCTACCAGCCAGCCGACAAATCTCCGGCCGGGCTGCCAAGATCTCTGCCGCAATCTCCACATGGCCGTATGCTGCTGCTACGTCAAGAGGCCGGAATCCATCTTGGTTGTGTTCAACGGCGAGTTCAGGCCTGAGCCTTAGGACTTCACGCACAAACACTAGCTGATTGGCCTTTGTGGCTATGGTGAGAGGATTTTCATGGGAGTTCATGAAAAGATAATCAGAGAGAATGAAGGGATTTTCATGGAGTAATTGGTGTAACATGTTTACATCTCCTGAACACGCTGCATTCAACATTCTTTGATCCATGTTGTTTCAGTTTCTTACCAATCTTTGTGTTAGCATAATTAAATCGTAATTATATACTATATGGTTAGAAGTGTCCCATTGACTTGTCTTAACTGTTGAAGGTGTCGTATACGACTAAATAACCTGTTAACATTGACCTGTTGTACTATCTATGTCATGATGAAGACAGTATGCTCATGTTGATTTTTAAACACATGGAACAAAACTATTATGCTCAACTAATTGTTCAGCTAGTTGTTAATTTCTTTCTGGAGCAAAACCATAGAGGTCCTGGATGGATCAGACAAGCTGGATTTCCGTTTGTTCATTCAAGATCGTTGGATCAGGTAAACGAATATTTGCCTAGACAGCAAGTTATTTATGTTGGAACGGAGGACATAGACTTGTCCTTTTGGTAAGGAACTACAACGGACTTTTCAAAATGCCCAGAGAATTTGCTCCTACTTAATATTGACAAGATTCATATTCAACTAAATATTCTTATGATAATGTTTTGATGTAGCCATATTTTGAGAGCAAGAAATACATATACAATCTATATTCATTCATGGGTAAATTATATCGAACTTTCCTAAAATTTGACATAACTACAGACACCCCTCGTTGTTTAGAAAATTGCAAATACCGTTGATTTTAAAAGCCTCTCAGCAACTAGTTCAATCCGTTATTCTCTTTTAAGTTTTCATCCATTTTCTGTGGTGAACTAAAAAAAATGCTCTTGTGGACTATAAACTATAATTTTACTTATTCTTTTAAAAAAATTTGAAATATTTTTATGAACTAAGTGGATAATTTTTTTACAATTTTTCAGAATTTTCCTCCCAATTTGTCCGAATTTTTTACAATTTTTTAATTCTTCATGAGAAAAAAACCAAAGTGTAAAGTTAATACTTCTAAATCTCCATCCAAAGATTACACAATTTCATTAGGGATATTAGTATTTTTCTAAACAAACAACTGGGTGATAGTCGAACTCCAAAACTTAGTTTTGGTTGGAAAGTAACTCACATACTTGTCAAAGTATGTAATCCTCAAAATTTTCGTACAACCTAGTTGATCAACCATCTCATGACTAGGCCTTCATTTGAACGTCTGAATCTTGTGCATTACGCAGAAAGTTTGCAAGATTGTACGGACAGTTGTTTGTGTTTAGTTTGTAGATTGAGGTATATTTCTGAAGGAGAATCAGGAACAGCATTAGTTGATTTCAAGACACTGTCTGTTTACAACATGCCCTTTACACAAACATTCATGGTACCTCAACTATCACCAGACCTACTCAACATTACAGATTTCATCAATTTCTACAACTACTGTAGTAGACATATTTGTATAGAGACCATCAAACAACCATGTCTCCAAGCTCTAAAGATGGTTTTTCTGTCAATTATCAATAGGCAATGGAATCTTTCTAACACCTCTCTTCCTCCATTTCTTCCATGCTTTCTTCCCCCACCTGGGCAGCCATCTCTGCACGAATGGCAGAGTGAAAGCAACAGTTACAAGAACATAAGCCATGGCTTTCTTCTTTTTGTCTATCCCTTTGATGATACTGCTGACTCCAAAACCATAACTGAACATCATACCGTACAACGCTATGTGGATTCCCTCTGAAACGGAAAGCCTGCAGTGAGGTATATAATAATGCAAATTGATGCTGTCAGGGCTAAAGAGTTGGCAAACAAGAACAAGAATGATTCAGCACGGGACCCGAAGATGGCTGCTGCTGCAGCAAGAACCGAGCCCTCTGCTGGCCCAACGAGGGCCGTTCTTGAAAGGTCTGGTTTGGAGGGCTCGGCGGTGGAGGTCGGTTGAGAATGCCACTTGGAGGATTGATGCCGGCTTGGAAACAAACTGTGGCTATCAATGCAGCCACGACTAAGAGCGCGTTCCGTGTCTCGCCGGGGGAATCTCGTTGCTTCTGGAACTTGAAGTACTTGAACCAGTTCTTTGAGGGCTGTGGTTGGAGATCATGCTTTGGTTTGGAAGTTCTTTTCAAGTGTTTCGAACTTTCTGTAGTTGCTACAGAATTTGGAGCAGTGACAGCAGCAGCAGAGTCTAACTTCTGTCTGATTTTAAGGTCATATGAATCTTGTATGTCTAAAAGGTCTAGTGCTGTTAAGGCATTGGTATTTCTGGCATCCAGTTCTATTGTTGCTGCGGCGATGCTGTTCTCACTGAGGAGTAGGTCTATGCACTGATACAAGAATGAGCAAAATGATACAAGAATGAGCAAAATGAGATCTTTATCTTAGTTTTCTCAACCACTTGGGATGATCCAAATGAAAGCAGACCAAATTAAAAAAATTGCATTTACACCCCTGAACTATTGTCTAACTAAAGAAACCGTTCCTACTTCAATAACGTTTTCATTGCACCATCCAATAAAAATTCATTAACTTCGAACAATGAGACTATTTCTGTAATTTGATCATAGTTGAGGCGTGTCAGTGTAACAATACGATATGCACACGCTTATGAGGAGTGCATCAAGACGCTTATTGAGCAATACCGCTATTGAACATGACACACAACTCAAGATCATCCTAGCATGATAATCACGCAATTATCAAGAAAGGCCAATGCAGTTAAAACTCTACCGCATATTGTTTCGTTGAAACAGCAAGGTGCAACACAGTGTTCCCATCCCCGTCTCCCATGTTAACAACCGGTGCCTTGCTGAGCCTCTGCAGCCATTTAACCAAGGCAGAAAATGCATCAAACTGATAACTCTTCACAGCAAGATGAAGTGCAGTCTCCCCATGAACTGTGACTTCTTGAATAGAATCCGGACAAGATTGCAGCAATTCGTCGATTATTTCAGTTCTGCCCTTGATGGCTGCATAGTGAAGGGCTGTTCTTTGGTCTTTGCCTTTGAGCAGACATAGACCTTGATCAAACCTCAAGATTTCTTTGACCATCTCCAAGTTGCCCATTATGACAGCTATGTCCAGAGCTCGAAAACCGTTCTTGTTCAGCTCTGGTGCAATACCAGGATCTATTCTCATGAGCTCGTGCACGAAACTCAGCTGCCCCGATTTAGTTGCCACATGCAGAAGAGATTCTGCTAACGATGTGAGCCTGAAATCAGCAAGAGCTGATGGATTTTCCCTGAGTAGATTTTCAAGAACATCAAGCTTTCCATCGCGGGCTGCTTCAGACAGTATCTGACCAGCCATTTTGAAGTGGTTTTATGTGTAGACTTATTACATAAAATGGTCAGAATGAACAAAAATGTAAGAGGTTGTAAGTAGAGAAAGGTTTAAATAGCTCTACCTGTGCTTTGATCATTCCAACATTAACTGTTGTAAATATGAAGAAAGTTTCTTCCAAGAAAGTAGCAGTTGGATGACTTGGTGTGGACTCAAGGTAAAATCAGACCTCAGACTTGTTCAATCAAGAAATAAAGCCTACTACCATGTGCAACGTTGAATAATCTTATACAATTTTGATGTAAGCAGATGTGTGTGTGTGTGTGTGTGTGTGATTTGCAGAAACATTATGAAAAATTGAATGCCAGCGGGCACTAACAGAGGAAATTTATACTGGTGTTTCTTGGAACTTGTCAAAACCCAGTTTTTGAGTTTAGTTGCTTTCATAGTTCTCCCTTGAACCAGAAGATTGCACCTACCAGCAAAACGTAATATGATAAATGACTAAGACAACATAGGTCTAACATGTTGAACTTGGAAATGTTCTAGGAAGCATCACTGTCGTCAAGACAAAGAAGCATGCAGAGTGGTTCGTGAAGAATCCAATTTGAATGTAATAAAAAGTCCGAGCAAAGTAAATTATGCTATCTTCCAAGGCCCAGATCACTTTGGAACGGGACTGGACTGAATCGAACCTCTACAGTAAGGGGTCGAACGAATCTGAGCTTGTCAGTACAGTCGACGACACCTTGCAACAATTGAGGGTTTTGTACAGGAACAGATCTAGATATGAAAGATTTTGAAAGGTCAGGTCGTTATTAATTACTTGTGGAAAATTTTGGACACTTTTTATAACTAAACAAATCTAATTTCTTCTTTCTATAGGCACAATGACAAGAATTAATTTTATAGACTGACTTTGAAAAGTAAAAGTAAACGGGGTAGAAGATAATAGAATCGTGGGAGTTGTATGAATTATAGATATAGTTCACTCGCTCACAAAGAGACCAATCAGCAAAAGCAAGAAACCTTGCCCCAAGCCAAACTCTCCAGAAACGTCCTTTCGTCCGTCGAATTATTGAAAATATTAGTAGAATTAAAGAAAAGAATAAAAGTACAGGTTACTACTCATTAGTGCATACTAAAGAACTGTTAGATAAAATTAAACAATATATTTTTCTCTAACTTGAATTTGCAATAGAAACAATTCACTAGCGAATGACAACAAAGAATGTTCATTTCTCCGAGAATACATAGTATCGCCTAATATTTTCGGTTTGGTACCTGCATTCAATATGTTCTGGGATCTACTTTAACTCTTATCCTGTATTTCAGGCCAAGTCCAAAGAAAGCAGAGTTGAATACACATGCCTGTTTTCTATGAATTTCGATGAAAATAGCTACATGTACATAACGCTGAAAATAATGTTCATTTCATGTGTAAATTCTAAGAGAACATCACAGTTTTTCCAGAAGAATACTGACTCCATGTTGAGGCTGTATCACTAATCTAAACACAGGTGAGTGGTGATATGCTGGCGAAAGAGTGAAGCTAAACTTGGACAGAATAAGTGATAGAATGACCTTCAGTTCAGCCATGGCAAAGTTTTGTCCAACACAAGTGCGAGATCCAACCCCGAAGGGCATATAAGCCTGTGGAATCTTACATGCACCTGAAGTTCCATTGGCAAATCTATCCGGCTTGAACTCATGTGCGTCTAAGCCCCAGAGCTCCTGATGCTGGTGCATTATGGGTATAGGAACCTGAATGTTTATGCCTTTTGGGATATTGATTCCTTTGAAATGGATATCTTCCAAGGCTTCTCTTACCACATAAGCTACCGGCGGGTAAAGGCGTAGCGTCTCTTGAATCACCATCGTCAACTGCCATTGGAAGAGATTTCTAGAAAAATCACGTCTATTCGTAACCAATAGATTAAGGATTCAGTATTAAAAAAAATCTCTTCAATTTGAAAAATTACAGTAACACCTCTTGCAGCTTTGTTTTACATTATAAGTTCTTCCCTACCTATCAGATCTTCAATGGAAATCTATGAGGTAAAGGATAATTGCAAGGGCATTGTTGTAATGTTTCTGAACCAAAAGAAACTTTTTTGCATTATATCTAAACCTCAAGGAGTTTTAGCATAAGTATGCCACAAATAAACGCATTCAGAGTCGGAGCAAGTGATCATATGATTATTAACTTCAACATGCCAATTTTTTAAGTATTAAAGTGTGGTAAAGTCTGTATAGTAAGTCTCATATAAGCTGACAGATGTCCCAAGGAAAATGTGGTGCATGGTCGGATCGTCATCACATCTTTTGTAAACGAGCTTCCAGTTTTCTCAACTCACTTGCTTGCCCACTCACTGTTATGAGTACTCTTTTTCTTTAAAGAAAAACATTGCAATAAATGTTTAATATTAGACACCATACCACTTTCATGTTTCGTAGCATGTTTGCTGTCGGAATGTTCGTGCCACAGATTTCAATCACCTCTTTACGAGAACGAGCTTGCCAATCTGGATGTGTTGCCAGTGTCATTAAGCACCATGATGCCGCTATTGCTGTAGTCTCATGGCCAGCAAAATATATGTTCTTGCAGTTATCAACAATAAACTTGTTAAGAGAGATATCTGCCGGTATGTCACTGTTGTCTCCATAACTCCCAGCTGTAGATAGTATCGATTGTAGAAGGTCACACTTGTTTTTATCATCATCACTGCGACTTTTGACCACCTCTAGAATCATGGAGTCTATCTCACGTTCCAATTTCCATATGTCCCTGTTGTGTTGATTTGGAATGTACCTGTTATATGCCATTGGATCATTTATCATTTTCATATTTTGGAGACAAGTTGTCGCCACAATTTAGAAACTGTGGTTCTATTGAGCTCATGCTAGAATTTCATTAGTACCAAGGATTTGCATACCTTAATCCGGGAACTCCGATGTTTCCCTTTGACATTATCTTTTGAAGTGATTGAAGTTTACTGAATATTTTTTCCCCTTGCACGTAGCTTCTTCCAAAGCAAGCTCTTGAAATTATATCTGCCGACAAACTTCTCAAATCCTCATCCACTCTGATTTCCATCTTTCCTTCCCAACTCTCACTTCTATTCTCCCAAGTTCCTAACATTGTTAATGTGGATTCAGCCATCAGGTTCACCATGTCCTGCGAAGAAAAATAAAGACATTAATTGTGATTGGACATATGTTTCAAAATATGAATACTTAATATACCATCAACACAAGCCCGGAGCAAGAGAAACCACAAACTTTTGAACTTCGTTTTCCATGTCACCAAAATCCATTTTTATGTGTTGAAGGATTTATATACCTTGACTCTATGTAGGTAAAATTCAGGTGCAATAATCTTCCTCTGATAAGCCCAATAAGGTCCATTTGATGATAGGATGCCTCTACCGAGAAGAGGGCCACGTTCTGTTGATAAATACATAGGCTTGCCAAGGTTCAATGAGGTGTAATGGATCACTTCTTTTACCATCTCCGTATCTGTAATGCACAGTAGCTGTATGTTGCCGGTGGAGTACAAGAAAGTTGGTCCTGTCATCATAATTCTTGTCATTCTCCAAGCAAGTGTTTTGCTTAACCGTAGGAGTTCAATAGGGTGCACTTGTGCAGTATTGATTTTAAACACTCTCTCAATCAATTTGATGAAAATCCATGAACCATCAGGGCATACTATGAATTAAAACATATTAGGAGATTGTCAGATTGAATAGGGCGTATGCAAAAGAACAAGAAAAATCAATCACCGAAGACACAGATTTTAAAAGGTCACTCGATGTTTTCTAACTAGGATAAAACAGTAGTAAGATTACAATAAACGGCCAACTATCAATATATCATAAAATTTCCAAGTTCAGTAGCAATTTGCAGCTTTAAATAGCGAAAAAGGGCAACATCTGTGTCCTCCTTCCCAGACTCAACCAACCATCACTTTGAAGAATAAAAACAAACACCGAACAGATTCGCTGCTTACCATATTCCTGTCTCCATTGCTCGAGATGCGGGAAGACAACGGAGGGCCAAGCATGAAGCAGCTCTTCTGATGCTGCAGATTTCTCGACTAAAGGCTCCTGCGCTTCTATTATCCTCTTCATTTCAGCTATATTTCCATAAAAAAAAGAAGGGTCAGGCCCTCTGATACCTTGTTTTTCAAGTCTTGATCTCCGCCTTCTTGGCTTCAACAGCAAGGCATCACAAAACCGGAGAACAAGCAGGAGAAAACCTCCGAACACTAGTGAGAAAACAATTGACGCTGCTGTAACCATCTCTTTGCCCATTACTTGATCGCCGTCACCCTACTCTCTGCTTCAACACTGGAAATTGGAAAACACTGTCAGCCTGCATAAGGACAGTGGGCGGCTAAGAGCTAAATTAGCTAATTATATTTACTGTCACTTTCCTTCTTTTAGTTCTAAAATATTGGTTGTTGAGGCGGTGTCAGTCACTCGGTGTTACACTTATTGTAATTTATAATAGATTTGAATTGTATTTTTATTATGGTATTTTTTATTTTTAATTATATTTATTTTTTAAAAAATTTATATTATTTTTTTATTATTTGAGATATTATATTTAATATCCTCGAGGTATAATTTTCTCTAATAAATAGATACCTTCATTAGTGAAAGTTCATTGAATTTACGATATTAAAAAAAATCGAATGATAATTAATATATTTATTATTAACTTATTACAAATCAAACAATTTTTTTCGACCAAACCACTCATATAATAGTGAAAATATACCTCCTTATATGTATTGACATGTGGAGACGTATGACAGTATTTTGACTGTAAAAAAATTTATTTGACAAATAAATCAATAACAAGTCGATCGTGTTTAAATATAAAATTTTGTTCATTTTTTTATTAATATTAGCAAATTCAGTAAATTTTGATTGATGGAAGCAAATTTCAAAGTGCTATATGTAATTTTTTCAAATCACATGAGATTGACGTGTAATTACACCAAACTGAAGGAAGGGAGTGTAATTAATCCCTTTTTACACATAGTGATGTATATATAAATAAAAAGAATGCGATACAATTTGAAATAAAAAATTCAATACGGAGATAGAAATTATCCCAAAGTAAGTGCTTGATATAAATTAAATTACCAATAATGCTTGAGTTAGTGATTAAAGTTAATGTTAATGTCTTATGAACAAATTCGAGGTTACGGATTTCTATCCCAGAGGACGTGTGGGTATTATCCCACTTTAGGTGTGCTATTATAATTTATTTATTTTTATTAATTATATTAACATATTAATTAAATTTAAGTGTGTTATTATAATTTATTTTTGTTATTAGTTATATTGATGTATCAATTAAATTGAGATACTATTCAGTATATTGAGATGAGTTATTGTAGCTTATTACTATTACTAATCAGAAAAATATAATCACGTTTAGGAGTTCTGTTCCTAAAAAGTATGGGATTGGTCGTACCTTATTTCACTCGTAATTTTACTTATTCCCAATAATATTTGGTAAATTTTTTAATTTACAAGATTTGTAGTAAAAAAATTATATATTATTTAAAATGCATTAAATAGAAAATACTTAATGTGTGTTGTATGTATATAGTATGGATAAACAAAATTATCAAGTATTGTATTGCATATATATAATATAAAACAAGTTACATACTTGATTGTATTTTACCAAATATTTATTATTAGTTTTGTAAAATAATCAGAATTATTAGATATCTAAATATATGAAATCATCAAAATAAATGCATTTGTAAATTTATAATTAATTAATTTTTTTAAAATAATCTTTCTTATGTAAAAAATGTCTGCATTTTATTTTTTTAAGTTTTAACACTACTACATAAATGAGTTATTTGAAAATTTTTTATTCCACTCATTTTGAATTGTTGGGATGTGGAATCCTCCAGATCCAATAAACACACTTTCAACTCATTTCTCCCCCCTCTATAATAGGCTTAAAAAAATAGATCCTATTGTCTACACTAGATAATAGAAAACCTGAAAATTGCACCTTGTGAGGCGTAACGTACCCCTGAGCAATCTAAACAATAGAAAGCAAATAACAAAGGAGTAAAAGACCAACTCCTAAGACTCTAAGACTGCGGATGTCCATCGTCTATCGGTGAAAGTTGATTGGTCGGCCATGTAGAACGGTTGAGTGGCCAAAGTGCGCGTCAAGGGTGCCGAGTACTGCACATAGGGGTTCGATAAGGACTTAAACACCGAATAATTGAGAGATAATTGAAACACAAATCACATAATTAATAATATTTAGTACAACAACCGTTGCTTAATTATAAATTCAATATTGACAATTGTTATTTTTTAGTATAATTAATAAAAAAATTATGATGTAATTTGAATTAGACCTTTTCTACTTCGGTGTGTCTGTTTGGGGAATAAAATGAGATTTAATATAAGAAGGGAATTTATTCCACTTTTTTTTCTATTTTTTTAATAATAATTGGGAATTTATTCCACATCATTTTTATAAAATTATTTGTTTTTTTATTTAAAAGAATATTTATTTTGTTCATTACTTTTCGCTCTTATTTTACATAATGAATAGTTGGTAGACATTTATTAAAATTTTGAAACACTATTTTCCAAAAATTAATTTGAAGAAGTTATCGACATTTCATTAAAATTTTATGAAATATAAAATAATTTCACATTTGAGTCGAAAAACATCATAAATATATTAAATCATCTCGAGACTTCTTTCTCCCCTTCCTCCTCTTTTCGTCTTGGTATGAAATATCGATACTGTTCATTAATGTTACTTTTGATAGACAAAATATGAATTGACCAAAATATCCTTGTATATTTATTTCGCTTACAAATACTCGTATCATGGATTAACTAGTTATATAAATAATACTTTATATTAAAACTCAATTTATTTTATTAGTTTTAATAAATCATTTATATTATATATTTTGTGATTTAATTTAATTTAATTAATATAACAAAATCTAAAGCACGCACAGATATTGAACGCGTTCTAATTTGTAGCATCAATTGAATATTCTATCGAGAATGCATCGAGCAACATTGATGATATTTCCTTGATACAACATAAAATAGGGAAAAAAAATACAGACTTGATTCGATCACGATCAAACTAGTCATGTTTAGCCAATATACGTAATACACTTGATGTGATTAATATACGAATACAAATAAAATGCCCAATTACATAACAAATATAATAACAGCTATAATTTAATTTATTTAATATATGATCTGATTTAATTTGAATAAAAAAAAATCTATATATAAAATAAACACATATTTGAATATGAGCAAATCAAGAAATATGTACAAGTGGAGCAATCCACTCACCACACCCACAAAGATAAACAAATATCTTAAAGGGAACCAAAATGAATACAACAAATGGGGACAGATAAGAGTGACAGACATGTGAATGTATGAATATATATATTACACCAAAATTTAAATAAAAGGCCAAAAAATTCCCCCACATAATTAAAGTTATCTATTCCCAACCCATGGAAAGAGAGGGTATGTTGGACTAAAAATAGCATTTTCACCCCCTATAGAAGGGGGTAATTTGAGTTTTGGCCCCTGAGGTTTTCAAAATATTTTCTTTGAGTCCACCAAACGACTGCGGAGAAAAAAGTACTGAGAAATTATTTGTGCCCGATAAAGTGAAAAACTAAACTACACAGGGGTAGATTGTCAGTGCATAACAAATACAATTATTTTTCACGAACCAAAAAATAAATTAGGTAAATTATGTTGACACCCTTGTGACTAAATCTAATTACATAAACACCCCATGCTCTTTGCATAATTATTAATATCTTCCCTGAGGTGTAATTATAATTTATATCTATAATTTCTCAAGGACAAAAATTTACACAAACCATCGATGTAAATTATATGGATACCCTTGCAGGAATTTATGTAGTTGTAATTTTATAAATAATCTGTGGTATTTATGTAATTAAATGTAATTTCAAGGGGCATCTATGCAATTTACCCAAATAAATAAACACCATATTTTGGGATTCAGATGTCAAATTTGGTGTTGAAGGTAATCTATAATATTGTAACTTTCAATATTCTTGTTTTTTTAATAAAAAAAATGTTTATTTTTTTAACCATATCCTATTTATGTAACTTTTATACTTTTTCATTATTTTTCCCATTTTCAACAACAATAAGTTGAGATTGCAGCTTTTGCTCGACAAGCTTAAATGAGTGTAATCGATCACGTGAAAAATATATAGTTGAAGTACTGATGCAGGATGGAATTTTCAAAAGAGGTAACAATTTGGTATTAAATAAATATGTATAATTAATAGGACAAGAGCACTACATGCTGATACGACCGATAAGAATGAATCGTATTTTTATAGGGACTGCGTTAATAGGTAGTTTGTAAATTTTTTAATATGATAGAAGTCAAAGATTATGATTTTATTTTTTATTTAAAAAATAAAAAAATAACGAATAGAATATGAATTAATTAAAATAAAAATAGTAATAATGGGAAAATAGAAACAGTTAAAGGGTGAAAAAAATAAAAAGAAGAAGAAAACACCACCTTAGCGGAGTCCCTCTCTCATTCTCTCTATCTCCGGCTCTATGTAGGAGAATCGAAAGAAACCCTAGTTCTGCACACAAAGCACAAACACTATTTAACATCTGTCGATTTTCCACCTCTTTTTGATCTTCTGATTGTAATTCTGGGATTCCCGAGGATTCATACACATAGGTATAGCGGAGCAAGTTGTAGATTTTTGTAGACGATTTTATCAGATTGGTATGAATATGTACAGGGATCGAGGGGGAGGGGGCTCATCTAAGGGCGGTGACGTGTTGGATCGGAAGCGAATCAACGATGCCTTGGACAAACACTTGGAGAAATCTTCGCCTTCCACCTCCAGGAACAAGGGTTCTGCTGTTGCCGTACCCTCCACCTCTGCCACGGCCGGAAAGCATATTGATCCGCGGGACAACCGATCTTCATCCACCCTCGCTGCCAGCAAGAATAAGCTCTCCGATGGTACCTTTTTTCTTTTGTTCGTATTGGTTTGTTTCTGGTTTTGTTTCCTGGATTTTACTTGTGAATCTTTCGAGGTGTTGTGAATTTGATTTATTTTCTCGGAACTTTTAGTTTCATGTTGATTGAATCGTCAATGAGTTAAGCTAACGGGTTCTCTGGTGTTATGTTGGATTTTATTTTCACTTGAAGCTCCCGCCATTATCCGTTGAAGAATTGGTTCATCTATTTAGTGACTCGATAGATCTGTCTGAAATGCTAATGCACCTTGCACAGTGCGTTGCACTTAATTGAAGGCGCCTTAATGAATCTTGATAGTGGTTTGTATATCTGCCCACACACACCCAAACAGACACACACACATATATATATAGAGAGAGAGAGAGCATTGCTATGGAGCATATACCAATCTGCATTCTGTAGTATCTATTTCTATTTCCTTGTACTCCCATGTATGCATATTACATTGTTCAAGTAGAAACTTAAACTTGCAATTTTGTGCCCATTGTGCAGAGGAATCTGAAACAGATAGTGAAGAGTCTGATGTCAGTGGTTCTGATGGGGATGATACATCTTGGATTTCATGGTTTTGCAACTTGCGTGGGAATGAGTTCTTTTGTGAAGTTGATGATGAATATATTCAGGATGATTTTAATCTCTGTGGGTTGAGCAGTCAGGTCCCATATTATGATTATGCACTTGACCTAATTCTGGACGTAGAGTCCTCACATGGTGAGCATTCTATCAATTTTGCGTGATTGTAAGATGTTGGTTTGGTTTATACTCTTCCAAGCTTTTGTTGTCTTGTAATATTTCTGAAGCTTAAAGTGCAACTGTTTTAGCTGAAGCTGTCAGGTCTATTTTAGATTCTTTTTCCACCACATCTTGCCCCAAAGTGAACCTTATAATGGAGTATGATGTATTTTGGTATAACTGTAAGCAATGGAGCTAAGACAGTAGTGCCTCATTCTGTTGTTTCCTGCTAAGCAAAATCATTTTATCCTTGGTAGAGACTTCTGTCTTACTGTTTTTACCTAGTCTAGTGTTTGTCCTCTTTTCCTTCTTTTATTTGGGGACGGGGGAGTTGTGGGAGGAGGAAGAACTGGCTATCTAGCTAGGTGACCATTAAACTTCTTCATAGATTGTGCTGCTTGGCAAAGTGATTTTTACTTCCCCTTTAAATATTGGAGGACTTTTTTACCTTCAAATTCGAGTTTGACCCTGCTCCAATTAAAGAACATCAGTCCACTCCTCAGAAAAGTTGTCTTCCATGAAGTTGGTTAAATGATTGTTATCCTCACATTAAGAATATGTAAAGGTGACTAGAGCAGCCAGCTTAAGATTTTATTTGAACTTTGGTGGATAGTTTCTTGTAGTTTGCAAAGAATTGAGGCCAGATACTAAAGCTCTTCCATCCTCTGGCACTTTGCAAGCAAGCGATATCTTGATAACTTGTTCTGATTATGTCCTAAGATTGCATGAATGCCTGGGTTAAATGTAAGGTTAAGTAAATTTGATCATTTTTCTTTAATATATTCGGACATACTGTAACCTTTTGTGGTTAGCATATACTGGCTCCTTTGGCTTCTTACAATTCCATTTCATTTACATGACTGCCTATGGCATGAATACGCACATGTTTATACTATTGTTTTTTTTTTTTTCATGCTATAGTTGCTAGTTTCATAAAAATAAGTGTCCCTATAGAATTTGTAACTCTTGGTATTAAGTCCCATGGGAGATTTAATATTTTTCTTCAGCATGTTTAGATGTTTTGTGAATTACTTTTTTATTAGTTGAGAATGCTGTCATCTATTTGCGGTAATGTTGATCAACTGAATTTTTTGTCTTTGATTTATTAGCATTAACTTTGTGGATTACAATATTGTCTGCAACTGATAACTGTCTGGTGAAGTTTCTACCACAAGGGAGCTGCTTTTTTTACTTTCACCCCTAACCCGGTGGCTGTATTAGTTTTTCAATTTTAGGTCCATCTCTTTTGATTTTCCGTCACTTTTCACTTAGTTGCCTACTCTGTTTAGCATGTCAAGAATGGAATTTGCTTTCGTCTTGGTTTACTTTATGCCATTTAGTGCATTTTTTAATCTGCTTCTTGAGATGAATGATCCTGGTGATAACATTTTTTCCTCATGATGGGCGTATAGGGGATATGTTTACTGAGGAGCAGAATGAATTGGTTGAATCAGCTGCAGAAATGCTCTATGGCCTTATTCATGTCCGGTACATTTTGACAAGCAAGGGAATGGCTGCAATGGTAATATCACTGATTAGATTAACCTTCTGTGTTGGCTGCCTCTCCTTTATTTGCTTATCTTTTTTCACTTCTTGACCTGGAAATTATAACAGTTGGAGAAGTACAAGAACTATGACTTTGGGAGATGCCCAAGAGTTTACTGCTGTGGACAGCCTTGCCTCCCTGTTGGACAATCCGATATCCCACGTTCAAGCACCGTGAAGATTTACTGTCCCAAATGTGAAGATATTTACTATCCTCGGTCCAAATACCAAGGCAGTATCCTTTTAGTTTTAATCGTCTGTTTCATTTTCATACTTAAGTTGGCTGCATTACTCTTTCATGCATTCAAACTTCCATATGAATATTCATTGAAGTGGGCACTGCTCACTAAGAAGGTATTCAGGATAATATTCACTTCAGCCTCATTATGTACTAGGACTGTTGCCACTCCACGTTTTACCCATAACTGGATCGTGCATTTTTCCTTTTCTCCTGATGACCAACTGTTTCTCTTACCCTCGGCAATGCTGTAGGGCTAGCAAACAAACCCTTGAAAAACTTTACCCCATGTCTAGCTTTAAAACTGAAGCATATTTCTTTTACCATCACGGAATCTTGTAGAATTTCTTTCTATAAACATACCCCTTGTTAATGTTGTGAACAGAAAAACTAGAACTTCACTCCCATGGAAATAGAAAAGTAAATGGATGAACATACTTTTAATGTTGTGGTTGGGGGGAGTGGATTTTCCAATTTATTGTTGCAACCTGTGGAGGGCCTCAACAAGGCAACTAACCGTTTACGTAGGAACCCTCATATTTTGGTGCATTAGAAGAACTGCCTAAAATTTACTTATATGCGTTGGATATCTTAGGGTGTTGCATGCTTTCTTTTGGGATGATTTCCTTGACTTCCAAAGATATTGATGGAGCATATTTCGGGACCACATTCCCGCATCTCTTCTTGATGACTTACGGGCATCTCAAGCCTCAAAAGCCTACACAGAGCTATGTACCTAGAGTTTTTGGCTTCAAGATGCACAAACCTTAGACAAACGAGCCTGCATCACGTGCTATTGAACTCTTAATTCTTCTTCATGCAAATGGTTCTCATCTCATCTGGCCGCTGTGGTGTACAAATGGGGTGTAAAAAAAGCCAGGTAAAAAGCACAGCAGCGATTGATGTGCCAAAATTGCTCAACTGATGGAGAAAGCATCTCTACCTCATCCAACAAGCAATTCGTGTTTAAATTCAGAGAGCATGTAAGCTTATTTTTTTTTTTTTTTTCAGGTTGAGAACTGTTGCAATACTTCTCTCAATGTAGTTTTTCATGTGTGCATACATACTTAATCCGCATTACAATTTCATATGGAGCAGCCTATCCAGATTTGGAGGACACTTGTCTGCGAATAGTCTTTCGCGTAGACCTAATTAATAGCTACTACACATTTGAATTATCGCTGACAGCACAAGATTTTAATAATCTTTAAACCATCCAACGGATTGAAATTAACATCTCATAACTATCTAGATGATTTACATTCATGTATATTGCATTCATTTCTTCCAAGCTCTTGCTTCTTTTACCTCATCTGTCTGTTTGTTTGCATGCAGTACATAGTAAGAAAGAGGGAAAATGCATTGATGAGTGCACGTGTTTATGTGAAGGAAAAATGGAAAAAGTAGTTTTACCATAGCCCGGTGAATTTTCTTGGAAAAAGCCCAAGTGGTCCCTTGTTTACCCCCCTGCTGTTTCATAGTAAATAGTCAAATTCATGTAAAATTTGTGATGTGCTTTTCTTCTTTAATGTTAGCTACCCATTTTACTTCATGCCAAAGCAAAAGTGTGCATTTTTCAAAAAAAATCTTCTCAATTTTGGAGAGTAAGCATTGCTTCATCTGTTCAGATACCAACAAATTAATATCGACGCTGAGAGGAAAAGATTTTCTATGTTTGTATGCGATTTTCATGGTATGCAAAGGTATAAGAAAATTATGTGAAATTATTAAAGGTAAAATGGAAAAGTGTGAGCATAAAGGAAGGGCGTGTGTGTGGGTGGGTGGCATGGCGTCTCCTTTTGTTGGACTCGGCACCTTCCTCGTAATTTCATGAACATCTTTTCGATCCATTTATGGCAAAAAGGCTCCGTACCTCCTCTTTTCTTATTAGGAAGCTCTCTTTTTTCGTGTTGAAATACAAATTACCTGATACTCGATTTGAGATATGTCAACAAAATTCTGTTTGAGTTGGACTTACAATGCATAATAAATCAAATTGAATACAATTTTTTTTGTTGTGTAAACTTTTGAGTTGGATTAAATAGTATCTTATTTAGTTAAAAGTTAAAAGTTGAAACATGTCCGAATCTATCATATTACTCAAATTTGACCCCATTTAAATTGAAGTTGGTTCAAACTTAATTTAGTTATTGATTGAATAAAGTTGGAACCAAATTAGACAAGACGATAATATGTGAGAGTTATTTTAAGCCAAAAAGGGAAGGAAAAGCAAGCAACAGAGTGTAAAGTCACCCATCTCTATTATATACACACAAACAAAATGGCAAGTTAGGTTGCAAACTATTTCAATGTTTGGACTCTTTTTACTAAAAATTTCAAACATAAAAATGTTGATAATATCGTGTTTTATTGTAGACCCTCTTTTTCAATTCTGGGCAAGGAAAAAGGGTCGGAATATTTTCTTTAATAGGTTATATTTTGTCCTAAGTTTTCATAGTTGTATTCAAGATTTGGAATAACAGATAAAATCCAGCTGTGTTTTTTAGAAAATGCAACAATTTCCCTTACCATACTGAATTTAAAGTTTTAGGAAAATTTAGACACACCAAGTTTTCACATTTTCAATTTTAAATATTACACTTATCATACTCTATTACACAAATATTTAAATTTGAAAAAACCCTTTAAAATTTCTCTACTTACTTGTTCCAAAATCTAATATTACCTCTCAATTTTAGATTTTAAACTTTACTGATAGAAAGAAAAAAGAAATTGAAAAAGAAAAACAACCACAAATTCCAATCACTTGAATCCAAGAAAATGATTTTTCGTTTTCTTTTTCCTCTCAATAAAAGCAAATAATGAAAATAAATACAACGAATGAAGACAATTTATGCAAGTTGCATTATCTCTTTACTCATACTATTTTTTTTTTAATTTTTTAATTTTTTTAGCTTAACTTTCAATGTCAAAAAATATTCGGTCATCATGTCCCAATATGCACTTAAACATCACTTGCATGGAAAATAGATAAGCTCCAAACCCATCTTATCACAAAATTTAAATTTTAAATAATTCAGATGATGAAAACACGATTTTACATTAATTGATGGCCGCATTAGTCTTAATCAAAAAGCGTCTAATCTTATAAAATTCATCATTCAACTGTTCCATGGAAAGGGATATGATGAAAAGGACAAATTTATCCCTATCCCCATTTGTACTTTATTCAATTGCTTCATATCTTTTCCATCCCTTTCAAAAACGCCCCTCTTTCTCTTGAATTTTCCCTATGCTCACTTTTTTTTTAATTTTTAATTTTTTTGGTATTTTCTGAATGAGGTAAGAAAATTTTCTATGGATAATTCAAGCTACTCGAGATTCGATTTCTTAGTCGATGATCGATTCTGAATCTAATGGTTAAAATTGGGATTTTATAATTTTATTGTATGAGAATGTATGTTCCGCTTTTATCTATATCTGTATCTCATATAATTTGAATCTGTAATATTTCATTAGTGTTAATGATTCGATAGTTATTAAGGGATATATTTTGATTTTCTTGTCTGGATCATAATGTAATAATATTCTTTTTTTAAAGAAAAAAGTAATGGTAATACTATTCGATCGCGATTCCATTTATGATTTGAAGTATCAGATTGGTTTCGAGATTACTGAATATTGAAATAATTAATTAGGACCTCAATTTCACTATTCAAATTAAGCTACGTGGACATAATCGGGCGTCTTGAATACAGTAGCGAATAATAAATTATTAATTAATTAATTTAATAAGTATTTTTAAAAGTAAGAAACAAGAATGAAAAATCTTCATCCATTTGTGACTTGAGCCTAAACACATGGGATTTCATGTACAATTCATAATAAGGTGAAAATGAGTATTGACCACAAACCTAAGGGTCAAGAATGTGATAATGTTATTCTCAATTAGGCCTAATTCGGTTGGTACGCTCAAATTTTACCATCACGAGATCATGGGCTCAAATTCTATTAATGGGTCGGTGTTGATTTATTTTAATAGTAATTATTAATTAATTATAAATATTTAATATTAATAATTAATATATTGATAATTAAAATTTATATAATATAATTTGATCCATTGACTCAAAAGAAAAGAAAAAAGTGATAGAATTATCATTTATCCCAAAATTTGTTCCATGGAAGATTCTTTCCCCTTCCCCAAGTGGTCATCTCTTTCAAATTTTGAAATTGATGACTGGTTTCTTCAATAAATGTAATAATTAATAAATATGTTCATATGCTCAAAAATCTATGCATAGATGAATCCAAGAATGAAATTCCACTATCTTAATGCCCTTTTGCTCCTTTTTTTTTTTATTTTATATATGTAATTATTGTTTCATTCAATTAATTTAAGAGGGTGAAAATCTCTATTTTATTTCTTGATTATTTGCTTCTTCTTTCAAAATGAGTTAATAGGATTTAATTTTATCCTCATTATAATAATATTAATTTATTTTTAAAATCAATTATTTAAAGTTTATGTTAGAGTATTTAAATAATTTAACAATAATCACATTTACACTTTCACATATTTAATATGTTATTTTTGTGAAAAAATATTATTATTCACAAACAACAAGTATAAATATAAGTAAAAGTAGCAATTAAACTTGTTTTTAGAAGTATTTTTTTTTCAAACACCACCCAATTTAATTTTTATCTAATTTTTATTTTTTTTACGAACACTACTCGTTTTTAATTTTGCAAAAAACTTTCAACTTATTTTACAAAAATCACTTCTCTAAAAATAAAAGTTTTCGCTAACAATCCCATCAATCCCTTTAGAAAAATAGAGTGATGAGATTAATATTTAAGGACAATTATTTGCACTCTTTCATTTATGTTTTTTTAATATAAACTATTTTTTTTAAATAATTACACATATATCGATCAGAAACGTTAACGTCATTTACACAGCTATCCCTATTTTTGAAAAATTACACATACTCTCCCCCTGAAAGAAAAAAATTACATCATTACACAACCTGCCCTTGTTTTTCGGTAAGTTTATGTAATTATATAAAGATAGAGGTAGTTTGTAGAAACAACCTAATCTCTAATATTTACATTAATTTATTTTAAATATTTGATAATATATATATATGTGTATATGTATATGTTTGTGTGTTTTTCATGATGAAAGATAAAGGTTAAAAAAGCATGCATTGGTGTCTTCTTCCACCATCATTTATGCCTACTAATATTTTTATATTTATTTATTTTATGATGATAGTTTGGTCTGATTCCAACAAAAATCAGACAAAATATTATTATATAATGGAGAAGAAACATAAATTTCTGTGTTACAGCAGACAATATGGTCCTCTCATGCTCCAACCAATGTTGCATAAATTTATTTCCTCAAACATTACAACATTAAATAATACAAAGAGAAACACAAGTTAATGCAGCCCTGCAAAGATCAATGTACTCCCTTTTACTTTTTAATTTTGCTCTCAAAAAAGCATTTCGTCTCGAGACGAGATTTTGAGACTTATAAGTCATCGAAATTCATTATTTGTGATGTGGGCCGTGCAACAGTATTTTGAGTGTACATAATTAAATAAAAATTTAGAAACTATTTTTTATTTTTAAAATTGTATTTTAATTTTAATAAAATATAACAAGTTAAAATTAATGAAAATTTAAATAATAAAGTATATATTTAGAGGGATAATCTTATTATATTATTACTATTTCATTAATTACATGATTGAAAATAGAGGATCTAGCAAAGTAGATCAACCATGGGGTTGTTGCATTTTTGTCTAAGCAATCTACAAATTCTAGCCTTTTTTTTTTTTTTTTAATCCACGGAATATGATCACCTCATTTAAATCAAATCATAATTACCTTCGGAATAATTAATAATACAATCCCCCAAAAAAATACTAATTTTCAACGTAGATTAATAACGAATACGATGTGTAGAATAAAGAATTAGGTTGACTAATTTAACTCATTAAGACGTGATCAACCAAAATACTCTCCTACCAAATTATTAATTTTGTGAAAACTCGACTCGTTCCGAGTAGTCGACTATACTTGCACCTTAAGTATTAGAGAATCTCAATTTTTCATATAAAAAAATAAATAAATAATATAGATTACAATTATTTATGGTGGGTGATTAATGATTCAATTTTTTAATTACATTTTATAATGTTTTTACATCTTCATTCTTAGCAAAAATTTTAATCAAATTATGGGTTTTCATTTGAATTTTTTTTTATTTATTCATAATAATTAATTTGTCGAGCATCGATAATGTCTTAGTCTAGTGGATATGATTAAGGTTGAGATTTTATGAATAAGTTTGAATACTATCTGACGTGTGAGTATTTATTTTATTTTATAAGTATCAGTTTATGCCACTTAATGCAATTTATTATTATTATTAATTATAATGATATATTAAATGAATCCATATATTATTAAAAATAATTAACCTGAGGGCTCTATCCATATTTTTGTGCCTCAATTAATGGGATGCTTTTCTTATTCTTTAAGTCAAAATGACAACCAGACGCGTAGAATTTAAATTTGGGTATGAAAAATCAAATATTTTGTGAAATTTATTATACATTTGATTTGATTTGTTCTTATGATCAACTTTCTATTATAGGGATCTAAATAAGATCATATTTATTACATTTTGAATGTGTGTTCGAGCTGAATTTAAATTGTTTAAAAGAAGGGGAAAAAACACACATTATAAATCACGTAATTCTGATCATTTATTTATTTAAATAAATATAATAAAATTTTAAATTATACATATATATATTTAGTATGTTTCGATTACTTATATAAAATAAAAATAAATGATGATGGTATTTTTTGAAAATTATTATTAGAAAAAAATGATTATTCTAAGTAAGGACATATTAATAATGATAGAAAAAGGATAAAACTTTGATCTTCATCTTAACATGTGTCAAATATAAATTTAGAGAGAGAGAGAATGAAAAGGGAAGATATTGGGGCAAGATAGTAATAAAAGGAAAACAAAGAGGTGAAAATGAAAATATATAAAAGAAAAAGAGGGGGGAGGGGGTAATTTGTGTTTTGCGGCCGGTCGCCTCTGGTTTCAAATTGATCGCCTGCCCCAGACACCATTAACTCCTCGTACTCTCCGCTCTCCCTTCTTCCTCTTTCTCACACATACACACACTCTCTCAAACAAACACACTCTTTTCCATATATAGATACACAATCTAAACACACACACACATATATATATATACAACGATATAACCACCCATTTTTAATCAAGAAAAAAGAGAGGATAGAGTTTGCTGGATTTCAAGAAAAGGAAAAACTGTTGGGAAAGGGAGTTGAAAGAGGATTGAATTGTTCTCTTTTTCTTTAGGTTTGGTTTGTTGTTGAAATTACGGGGTTTGATTCTGGTTTCACATATGTAATGCATCAGAAAAAATCTGAAGTACAGATCGGAACAGAAAGC
>NC_026145.1:14434943-14478765 GCF_000512975.1 Sesamum indicum | reverse complement strand
CCCTGCCGCCCTCTTCCCTTACCCAGAAACACCCCCACCTTTCCCAGAATTTCCATCCGACTCCGCTCCAGCCGCCTCGTTCTTCATCTTCTGTGAATAATCCCACCCTTCAAATCCTTATCAACGCTGAGAATCAACAGCAGCAAGACCAGAATGACCCTTTTACCCTCAAGCCCACCCCTTTCAAGAGACCGCATCTTCAGCAGCAATTCTCCAGTTCCCTCACCAAGACTCCAACTCTATCCAACGCCCTTCACAGGTATGGTGTTTCTGCGCAGAACCCACCTACAAAATTCGGTCTTTTTTACAATAGGTCTCAGAAATTCTTGACCCATTTCCACCACCACCTCCGCCACCTGCGTCGCCGTCTGCGCCTCCACCTTCGCCTTATTCTTCTACTCAGCCTCCCCTTCTTTTACTTTTTGGTCTCTCATCCTTCTAGCTCCTTCATTCTTGATTTCCTCTCTGCTTTTGCCTTCTCGGCCGCCCTTCTCTTCTCCTTGAATTTGGCCATTCCACGTCTCCCCACAATAAGATTGTTCCTTGCCAGGTCTTTGCCGATTAAGATATGTGCAAAGGATCAAGTGAGCCGGCCGCACTTGCCGGTTTTTTGGTCAATTGGGTCCCGCCAGAAGGCTGATAAAAAGGCTATTTCAGGATGTTATGTGCAGGCGTATAGCAATGGGGATGTGTATGAGGGTGAGTTTCACAAAGGGAAATGTAGTGGGAGTGGGGTGTATTACTATTACATGAGTGGGAGGTATGAGGGGGATTGGGTTGATGGCAAGTATGATGGTTATGGGGTTGAGACGTGGGCAAGGGGCAGCAGATATAGAGGGCAGTACCGGCAGGGTCTTAGGCATGGTTTTGGGGTGTACAGGTTTTATACAGGGGATGTGTATGCTGGAGAATGGTCTAGTGGGCAGAGCCATGGATGTGGGATACATACATGCGAGGATGGAAGTAAGTATGTGGGAGAATTTAAATGGGGAGTTAAACATGGTCTTGGACACTACCATTTCAGGTAGCAATTATGATGCCTTTCCTTGTATTGTGTCTCTTTTTGATACACAAAGCATTTAGTTCCTTTTTTTTTATCATTTTAGCTTGGGTCTACCTGAATTGCAGGCACAGATGAATAATTGTTCCATCTGCAAGTTCTAAAGTATTCTTGTAGATGAAGTCAAGATTTTCTGTGTTTCTTTTGACTTCATTAAACTAGTGTTTGTTTGGAATTCTATGTTTGATTTAATTGTTGATGTATTGGCAGGCGTAAGTCTCATTGTATTCATGCACCTTTATGTATGTGTTCTGAGTGGTATGAAGTGGTCATAAGGATAAGATGATGCACAGGACTTAAATGATGTGTGCATTGTTAGATTTTTATCGTTTTGGAATACGTTTGAAGAGCTTTTAGAAATATGATCATTGATTTGCATACCAAAGGACTCTTTTGGTGTTTTGCTGCCTTGCGTGGAGGAATGCATGAACATTAATGTCTTTCTGTTACTCATGTCACTTGTTCTGCCTATTCTGTTGAATTTTAATGGCTTTAGTAATACTGCTTGAGATTAAATGGTGTATCATTTTCTGAAACATTTTGGTAACAAGGAGTGAATTGCAATCAGATAATAATGTTCAAGGAGAATAAATAGTGAAGAATCAGATCTTGGTGATTTTCTAATTTGAGTTACAACATATGACTTTGTACTTTATCGATGTATTAAAGTAAGATTAACTCAATACTCAAAAGTAGTTGCTTTTTCCCATTTTATCCATGTTGCAGATTCAAGGATTCAGCCATTCTTTCTTTGCTTTGTTGTCTTTTGATTGTTGAAACAGCCAACTACCCTGAAATCCTATACTTCATGGCCTTCCCTTTTGCTTTAAATTCCGAGATGTATTTGAAGTCATTTATGATGATGTGAGCATGCACATATGGCCCTATTGTCATCAGTTCTGGCAAATATCTTGGATTAATTTGGATGGGGTTGTGATATGACACTTGGAACATATAGAGACATCCCAATTGATACAAGTAGCTTTTATGCATAGTTTGTTGGAAGTAGCATTTGATGACATTTAGGACTCTTGGAATATCGAACGACCAGATGGATTATAAGTGTTCCAAAAATAAGTAATTATGTAATATAGAACATATCGGGGATCTATGGTGATATATGCCATTGGAGTAAATAGGAAAGAATGAGGAACCATGCAAAACCTGTGTATTTACATGATAAATGTAGAAGATTTTTTTGGCATTTTCATTAAATGCTTGGACTTAGAAAACAAGTAATTCTCTCTTAAGTGATGCTTTAACCTCATGGAAATCTTTGTTAAGGGGTAAGATTGGTTGCATTTTAGTATGATGACTCTGCTGAGTAGTGATTTACTGATTTACATTTTTTACATTTTCTGGTAATAATGGAAAGGAAATACTACATGGACTTCTAATTGTGGTTGTCTCATGGATTTGGGGAATATTCTCATAAGTGCTACTGCACTGAGTTAGTGGAGAAAATTCGTGGTTGTCTTGTGATCTTCTTCTGCCTACTCTTTTTTATGGTTTTCCAGCCCCCATTTCTTAAAGCACCAAGAGTGTAAAGGGTATTAGTCTAAATTTTCTATCATTTGTACCTTACACTTCCTTGCATTTGATTGCACAGAAGTTTCTGTGGGAACACCTTCTGGCTTATTCAAAAATAATTGCAAAAACAAGATCATCATTTTCCAAATTTCCCATTTTTTCTCGTCTTTTTTTGAGACATAACATGCGAAGCCACATTATTTACCTAATGTTCTTTGGTTTTTTGATAAGCAGTTTGCTGCTTAGCATTTTCTGGTTATTCGACGAAGCCTAAATGTTTATGAAGGGTATAAGTAAAAAAGATTTGGTTCTCCCTTGTGTATAATTTATCATTTGTTGTATGCAGTGGTATCTGATTATGAAAATCTTTTATATCTGCATCCTATAACAAAATAGCCCCCTCTTAAGTTGCTGAAAATGAGTGATTAGATGGATTTTTTATGATTTCACAACCTCCATTATGGTGCGGTGGCCTTAAATATCTGAAATTATGTTGTTTGCTTCGCTATTGTTGCCCACAGGAATGGGGATAGGTATGCTGGAGAATATTTTGCTGATAAGATGCATGGATTTGGAGTCTATTGCTTCGCAAATGGCCACCGCTACGAGGGTGCATGGCATGAGGGTAGAAGACAGGGGCTCGGGATGTACACTTTCAGGAACGGTGAAACTCAGTCTGGCCATTGGCAAAACGGAGTTCTTGATGTTCCAAGCACACAGAGCAACACCTATCCTGTTTCTCCAGTTGCTGTTAACCACTCTAAAGTGCTTAATGTTGTTCAGGTAAACTTTTGCACTTATTGGTTTTGGCACTTGACTAGTCCCTTTTGTTGCCCCTCTCCTATGGGATGATAAACGGAGCAGTGTGCCCATAGAGTAATTTCCTTGACAAATTCTCTGGAATCATGTATGTCCCAGATAAACTTATTCTAGAAATATCAGAGAAAAGTAATGTATACATGGCCTCTATAATGACTTGGGAATAAACTGGAATTGAGTGCCACGGATGATACTTTTAGACATATAGGCATATACTATCTATAGTTGTGTTTGTGTGTGCGTGAATGAGGGATAGAATACAAATATAAATGTACCTACCTGCTGTGTATGTGTAATATATTACTTCCAGTTTATTTCCCGTCGTCTTTTCAAGCCATATGTATACACATATATATTACTGCCCTCAGATATTTCTTGAATAAGCTTATCTGGGGCATAAATAATTTCAGAGAACTAGTCAAGTGAGTTGTAGGCACACTGCTGTGTTGTTGCTGAATATCGGCAAATTTGTTCAAGTATTTTCCTGCTAAAGTAGTGGTTTTCCACCAATTTTAGAGGTCAACTGAGTGGCATACACCATATTTTTCACTCAAATATAACTTTCGGTGGCAAGATGCTTACCCTCAACGTGTTACCTATACGACAATAAAAATACATTCGTGCTGGAAATGTGTGTATGATTCCTGTCTTTTCTCATGATTAAAACTGTGCTTAAAGTTATGAGAGAAATGTGTGTTCTAACGACAAATTTGCTATCAATCTTTTCATCTGCTGCTTTAAGCATCACAATTCTGTTTCAAGCTTTCTGAATATGGAAACTAGTTTGTTGTCTGTTTGAAAGATAGTCCTCTCAATCAGCCTTTGGTGTAAGTGGTAAAACCTTGGGCCCTTCATTTCTTTTTGTCTGAGAATGTATGTAGAAAGCACAGTTTCAGTAAGTTAAAACTATCCTTTGTCCCAATAAAAGGGTTATCAAAGGCCATTAGTACACCAGCAGCTGTAGACGACATTTCTTGGAAGTCAAGACAGAATGTTGATTTTTCACAAGTCATGCTTAGTACACGTTAATCTACTCCAGCCATGCCATAATTGCAGGAAATTTATGATTGAAAGTGTCATAAATCTATATCTTCTTTTTATCTGGATGACACATTAAGTTATATGTAGCAATGGGCTTTTAGACAGAAAATTCTAGTGTCATCTTTGTAGGATTCTAATCATTTCCATCCAATTATCAGGAAGCTAGACGAGCAGCAGAGAAAGCCTATGAGGTTACCAAGGTGGATGAGAGAGTGAACAGGGCTGTAGCAGCTGCTAACCGGGCTGCTAATGCTGCCAGAGTAGCAGCAGTGAAAGCCGTGCAAAAGCAAATGCACCACAGAAGCAACAGCGATGAGATCCCAATTCCTGTTGTTTAAGACCTGCCACTGATCACCAAATCCTCATACACGCGATGAGTTTTGAGCAGAAAGAAGATGTTTGCGGACTTCCAGGATATATTTGTGACACCATCAACTTTACAACTCTACTTCCCCAAACATATTGTCGTTTCTAAGTGAAAGCTGATTTTCAAGCAGCTCGGAGTTCTTAGCCAGCTCGGCGAAGCAGAGGAGACAAATCAGAAAGATTTTCTCTCCTATGGTCATCTAGCTTTTTTCCCTTTTCTTTTTCTTTTTTTTCTTTTTTGTTATGTAAAGTTTAAAATAGGTATAAGGTTGAGCGCTGGCACGAGGGAAACCCCTAGCCGATCCAGCCCTGTATGTGAAGAAATGACTAATGAGAAACTCAAGAGAGATGTAATATTTCAACTCAAGCTGTTTACTACCTCTTTTTCACTGCATGGATCAGAGCATCTGCCCTTTGTCTTGTTTTACATTTGTATCTACAGTCCAAAAGGCAAACGTGGATCTTGTACGTAAAAACTTGATATAAGTAGACGAGTAAGGGAGTTCCGACTCAGAGATTCAACTCTTTGCCGGCTGTCTCTTACACTAAGTGCGGTGACCAGCCCGTCGTAGTTAGGCCTTTACCTTGTGGTTTTGGAGTACAAGGTTTGAGGCATGGCGCCCGTGTCTTGTCCCATGCGCGGACAAAGTTTTGATAAAACCAGTAAATGTTGGGATTTTGTTGTGTAAAAATGCATACCACGGCTAGCCTGGTATATAGGAACAGGAATTCTTGTTCCTGCAAAAGGCTGGAATTTCACCACTACAAATCCCAACACGTGGAAAGACTATGTGAAAGTAACTCTGTAAATGATATAGACCCAAACCATTTGTGGAAAAATGCTGATTGAATTGTTTATTTCGATTCATGTTACAGCTTTTATTTAGTTTGTGTATAACTTTTTTAATTCAATTCATGTTAACAGTAATTCAATTTGTATATACAAAATCACGTGTATAAACATGAGATCATTAGTGGTAAATATCAATTTTGGGCGAAAGAGAGGAAGATAAATTGAATCTGCAATCTCCCTCCACCTATCAAAGTCGAACGACCCGCTCTCAACCCAAGAATCAAGTGTTCACTTGTCATATTGAGTTGAGTCTATAATTTTTAAAAGATATAGAAAAAATTAAATTCTTTGTAACTTTCAAGGCGTGAGAAAAGACAATAGTGCCACAAATTAAGGACTAGTTATCTACAAGTCACATGTTCTTATTTAGTTTTCAGAACTTTAAATGATCATTAATATCTGTTATTTTTACATATACTTGAAGCATAAATTATTTTCATTATGAGTCGAAATAGGATTCACCTCAACATCCATTTAAGCATTATAGCATCAGAATTCAACTGGCCCATTGCCACACCTGGAGCCCCTTTATAGAGACCATTAGGGATTCCAAATAGGTTGCTCAGACAATTTGGAATTATTCAGTCTCAATCAGAAAATTTTATTAATATCCATATACAGTAGCTCGTGAGGTAGGATTCCGACCAACAGTACCGATCCCACAACCTATGAGATCCATCATGCATTAACTTTATATCCAAATAATTAAGATGAGTTTCACCAGAAAACATGCATGCAAAAATTAGAAGAAAACATACATATCAAATAGCGCTGCAAATCTTGAAGAATTTTAGTCAAAAAGAGACATGGAAGACAAAGTACATATAATAGCTAACAATCTCACAAGTCCCCGTGTCTAAGTTACTTTAGTTCAAATGAAAATTCAAGACAAATTTCACTAAATTTAACTCTCCGTCTGCTCCCTCAACCTTCTGATGGTGCTCCTCACGGTCACGGCACTCGCAGTGCTGCAATAAAGAAATTGTAAGTTGTTAGCCAGTTAAACATGAAAGTAACACAATAATACTCCGGGTCACTGTGAAAGATTATTACTTCAAAGTGTAAGCACCGCCTGCTTTCACTTTGCCACAGTCCTTGCATCCCCATATGCCGACAGCCTTCCTTTTCACTGCATACTGTGACAAAACCATGGATTTAGAAAATGCACAAGCAACCAGCGCCACTGTATAAACCAATCTTGGCATTACATTCTGGACCCTTTATTCATACCTTCCCACAGAACTCGCAGAAGTACTTGCTATGCTGACTAACTTCCATCTTCTTAATCTGCTTCCTCAAACTAGCACCATATCGGGTGCCTGAAATGTTATGAAATCGTATCAAACACATCCTTTATAAGTACAGAAAATTAAATTTTCTGGCTTGATTGCCACATATAACCCATTACAGATGTATCAAAAAGACAAAAGGCATTTCTCAAGCCATAATACAGTGCTAATAACTAAAGATTTCTTATCTACTTGATTAAGAACAAGAAAAATAGTTAACAAAGTTGATCCCTGAAACATAGTCATCTCATAAGTTCTCTCCTATTCTCTCTCACTACAACCAACCAGATAAGTATTATTTATGGGCAAAAGTAAAAGAACAAAACACATTGAGCAAATAAATAATTACTAAATTTCACCTACCATATTTCCCAACGATTCCAACCTTCTTGGTTCTCTTGGCCTGCGCATAGCAAAGAATCACAGTGAAAATTACAAGCAGTAGAGAAGCAAAAAAATATCAATCTAAATAACCAATAACCCATTCTAACGAACACAATAAAGAATAAGCTAATAATTAACATTACACAACCACTCTCTATAAACAACATGGCAACTGGCTCAAGTTGAGGAAATCCATTTCAAACAAAAAGTGGACAAATCTTTGAGGAAATCATGGCCTTTATCAAGCATTCTTCAGCCACACTAATCTACATTCTAACATCTGTGAGAGAATAACTAAGGCTACAGCAGAAGCGAAAACAATTTTTTCATAAACTTCCTATACCACTTATCTAAAACATTTCTATGAATCGCTCCCTGAAAAACATAAATGCAAAATCTCAACAGTGCCGATAAACACATTCATCAAAATACATATTCTGATTAACATCCGTGCCACTAAACAATAAGATAATATGAAACCTCATCTCAAGCAAAGAAAAGGGCAAAAATCACAGCCCTTTACTCCTAATTTCCCAACAAATTCAGAGAACAAGAGAACCATTGCTGACAGACTATGCATCCTGAATTTCAAGTGTGTGTGAGAGAGAGAGTACCATTGGAAATGAGTACGGGGAGCGGGGGCGGCGGCGGCGGCGGCGCGACAGTAGAAGTAGCAGCAGCAGAAAACCCTAGACTCTGCGAAGGAGGCCGACGCTTTGTTAGTGGTTCTATTTATATATAGGTACAAAAGTAGGAAAATTGCGTTGAGCTCCCTAAACTTTTAACTTATTCCTATAAACCACCATAATATTTAGAAAATCAACATTTACTTCTAACCAAATTAATAACAGCCAATATGGCCACGTATGCTGTTGGCAATGATAACTAGGAATATTCATTTAGTAAACTAGTTATTATGCCACGCTGTTCTTACGTGCATATATTATATATCTTTTTATAATTTAAAAATATAATAAATAATTATAAAATATATACACTAACATATCACATTCCAATAGATATATAAATAAATAAAATTAACTTAAATATATTATCAACAACAATAAAAAATTAGTATCGTGGTGTTAAAAATAATTTTTTATAAGTAAAAAAAATTATATATTAGTATAGATATATAGATGGAAAAAAGAATTTAAGTATGAGTCGTTGGAAAAAATACACAAGGGATATTTTTTATAAATTTGAAAAATTAGTGTGGATGGGCGATAATGTGATGTTAAATCATAAAATGGGATGAACTTTATACGTGTGATTCACCTCATTAATGTCTCGAGTAAAATAAATTGGCAAATTGTATTTTACCCTCTGTATTTTAAATTTAAAAGTCTTTTTGTGCTTTAAAAATAGGTAAAAGAGTCTTCCTAATCTATATTATATACTAGTATTTGTGGCACACACTATGTACGTGCAAATGTTACAATACTATCTGAAACATAATATTTTAAAAATATTTATTGTTTAACAAAATATATAGAAAATGATAAGTTAATATTACATTTACAATAAAATAGTGTCAAAAAATGCATTAAAAAAAAAGTAAGTATCAAAAGATAATGGAGGAAGTGGAATATAGGATGAATAAAAAAATAAATTAAATATAAATAAGCAGACCAAAAAATGGAGAGACACCAAATAGTTGCTATCCCAATTGTTGAGATCGAATGTTCAACTTGAGTGTGGTTTGCTAATAGTTTAGGATTGACCTAATTTACCTTCAGCAATTTATATAACATTTATTCAACGGACATTTTAATATGAACGACACACATCATGTGAGCACAACAATTCGTATTCGTACGAAAGATGGCCTACATGGCATATAGTTGGATGAATGATTTTCCATAATAGAAAACTTATCATGACTTATGGTACACATAGACCACGTCTACCAAACTTTTAAATTTATTTTTATTAATGTCCTACAAAAAAGATAGTCTCATATATAAAGGAGGTAACTCTTAGTACTTTTCGTATAAATTCTACTTGTATATTTACGGGCTTGCTAGTCTTTCAATTTATTTTTATTTATTTATAATTAACAATATTAATTTAAATATTGGAATGCTGACGTATTTATTTATAAATAATTTCATCAGAATCTTTAATCGGATCTTTTGAATTTTACGGTGAGTAAGTATTATTTTTAATATTTGATGGAATTTTATTTAAATATTTTTCCTAATTTGTATTTGCCTCCATTTGTTGGAAAACAACAACAATAATAATAAAAGGGTAGGCTAAAAGAAGTAAAGAGTGAAGGTTTGATTCAGCATAACCCTCGCTCTCGCCCGTGTTCTGTTTACATGAACATCCGTTCAACCATCAAGGGTAAAATCGTCAGTACAATTAATTATTGCATTTTCAATAAATTCAATTATTATTAATTAGATTCCCTCTCAAGTTACATCCTCTCCTCCTCCTCTCTCTCTACCGCCACTGCCAAACTCTCCGATCAGTCCCCCTACACTCCGCCGCCCCTCAAATTCCCCGATCACGCCGCTATGTACATGTTAGTTAACTGTTCCAATTGCGGCACCGCGCTGCAGCTGCCGCCGGGGGCCTCCTCCATACGATGCGCTATTTGTCAGGCCATAACTCCAATACATGTTGCCGAGCCGCGCCACATGGCTCCGCCTCCTGGCCCGATTAATCCCCCGTCTCCTTATTCCCAAACCCAGCATCATGGGTTGTTTGCTCCGCCGTCTCCTTATTCCCATGCCCCGCCTGGCCCTCCGCCCAACCCTCATGGTCGTAAGAAAGCTGTGATCATCGGCATATCGTACAAGTTTTCTAGGCATGAGTTGAAGGGATGCATTAACGACGCTAAGTGCATGAAGTATCTTCTGACGAATAGGTTTCACTTTCCGGAATCTTCTATCGTCATGCTAACCGGTAAAACGATCAGAAAGGATTAAAACTCACTCTGCCTTCCTTTTTTATTTAATCAATTTGATTTTGTTCTTTTGTCCGGTACTTTTGGGGCTATTTCGTCGTTCTTTCGCGAATTCTTTTTTACAATTGGCATAAAGAATAAACTTCGACGGAAAAGGTCTGGAATGAAGTTCTCTATTTTGACCACCCTTTGTGGGTTGTGCAATAAAGGTAAAAGCTTTTGTAGAAAAACTCAGTTACTTTAGGTGCAAAAGCCCTTCATCTGTAAAAACTATTATGATTTAATATTAGTATTGATCCATAAGATGAAATTACAGGATATGTAGGAGTGATTTAATTCTACAGTAGGTTGTTAGTCAATGATACTGCTCATTTTGTCATTTATTTGTTTAGGCGGGCATATAATACTTCTTGCCTGCTAAAAGAAAAAGAATTATTGGAAAAATAAGATCTTTATACTTGAACTTCAACCAAAACATTAGTTTTATCCAAATTTTATATTCACTCATCTTGTTACACCTTCTAAATGAGTTATGCCTCAATTTCCTAAACTGGTGGTTTGTAACAGTAAGTTATTTTAAACAGGTTCCCATCCTCCAAAAATGGTATATAAGACTCTAGAGTCATTCGCTACTGGGCGACAATGCATTCAAGGATCCCAAACTACTTTCAAGTTTGAAAGAGAAAAGAAAAGGATTTGTCTTTAAAGACAACTCAATGTGATGCGCATTTACTCTGTACATAGCTGAAACTAACCATCCAAGGGTTGAGAAGCTTAGAATATGCAATTTTGTAAAGAGTTAGATCTCGGGATCTCGATGAAAACCTTTTAGTTTCTAGGTCTATTCAGGTATGTTGAACTTTGTAATGTACCTTATTTAAACATCGCAAACTGACAACTCTGATCCTTTCACTTGATGGTTTGAATTTCATTTCTCTTCTCCTAGCAAAAAATGAGAAATGCAAAAGATAAGATAATGGAACTTTATTTAATCATACCAATGTTTGTAATGGTGCTCAAGTAGTGTGCTATTTGAGCTACAACCTCTTTTCTTCAAATAAGTCTAGAAAAAACATTCCTACCGATGTTTGTACTGATGCTCAAGTAATAGCATGCTCTCTGGGTAACAACTCTCTGTTTGAGTTAATTTTTGGAGAATAATCTGGACTATCTTTTTTTCCATTTGTTAGGAGTTAATCTTTAATATTGCGGTCTCTCTGCTAGAGTTAACTTTCTTATGGTGAATTAAAATGTAGAAGAAGAGACTGATCCATATAGAATTCCAACTCTATATAATATTCGGATGGCAATGCATTGGCTTGTACAAGGATGTCAACCAGGAGATTCCTTGGTGTTTCATTATTCTGGTCATGGGTCGCAACAAAGGGACTACCATGGAGAGGAAGTTGATGGACATAATGAAACACTGTGTCCAGTTGACTTCGAAACACAGGGTATGATTGTAGATGATGAAATTAATGCTACTATTGTCAGACCTATACCTCCGGGTGTCAAGCTTCATGCCATAATAGATGCCTGTCATAGCGGAACAGCCCTTGATTTGCCATTTCTTTGCAGGATGAACAGGTAGCCTAATTCCTCTATTTAATTGCTTTTGAAAATTAACATGCTCTAATACCTCCGTCATATCTTCTTGAAAGTTGGGTGACGATTGTTTCTAGAGACACGGATGGTATCACCATTAAAATTTCAACAATGTATTGTCTTATTGTAACAAGGAAGATAAATGTGGATGTTAGCTTGAAGATGCTAAAAAAAGGTGACACACCCACATCCGCACATACTCCTCCAATATTTATAACTGGTTTAATCAGGTTTCATTTTAAGGATATACATCATTCACTTGTTTGACAGATACAAGCCTCTTGCAAGGTTTTCAAACAGGCATCGCATATTTATCCTCATAATTAGCTTGAGAGTCTATATTAACTGGACATTGTTTCTCAAGATGTTATGTATGCGATTACTTGTATAACTTAGGCATCAAGCAAGTGAACTGCTGGACAGATTGAAAATATAATTCTCAAATAGCCTTTCCTTGAACTAGAATGACTTGGTGTTTTGTGGATGAGGGTGCGCTAGGGAAACAGGTGTGCATTTAGGCTGTTGTCTTTCATGCATTAGCTGGTTGCTTAATTTGCCGGTATGATCTGGCTTTTGGGTCTTGGTATGGGAGTTTGTTTGGCATTTTTCTCCATTCCCAAGGTGGCTGTTCGTGATAAAGATCAATTGAGATGCATGTTTCCTTCATAGAACTTAAATTCGTGGTCTTGAGTTCGTACTGCATATCCACAATAACAACTTAGTTATACTAATTTATTCACTATAGTCTCGTCATTTTGAACATTCTGGAAATAGGAGTGGACAGTATGTATGGGAGGACCATCGCCCTCAATCAGGTAACTGGAAAGGAGCTAGTGGTGGTGAAGTAATTTCCTTCAGTGGCTGTGATGACAATCAAACATCAGCCGATACATCTGTGAGTTCTGGATAGCTGATAGGAATATTGATATTTCATTGATTATTATATAAACATAAATGAAGCTCGTAATTTCTTTTTGGATAGGCTCTTTCAAAAATCACTTCAACTGGTGCCATGACTTTCTGTTTCATTCAAGCCATTGACCAAGGACAGGGGACCACATATGGGAGCATCCTAAATTCAATGCGTAATACAATTCGAAGTGTTGGAAGTTCAGGTCCTAACTTTGGAGGTGGTATGCCGGCGGTAGCAACATCTCTTATGAATATGCTTATTACAGGAGGTAATGGTGGTGGCCGCCTTACACAGGTACTTTTTTTTATCTTCATTCAGTAATAGTTTGCATCCATAGAATGATATGTATTGCATTTCTTTCAGTCTGTATATATTAGAGTTTCGAACACCTTAGGGCCCTGGTTTTCTTATGATCATATCTTGGAAGCATGTGCAACTGCATATTAACTACCATCAGTTCATGTTAAAACTCCAAGATTTTATCTATAAAACTCCCATTATGTAGGAGTTATGTTATTTGCATTTGCTCAATCTTAACTTTCTGGTCATAACCACTAACTAATGGAGATCCTAATATTTTCAAGAGTTACCACATTAATCAATACTTAGCTTAAACTTTTCCACTGGGCTGGCAAGGCATATTCCTGCATGTACTATGATTTGAATTCATCTGACGGCCAAATTTAGAAATATTGGAAATGTCGGATCTATTTTTTCTTTTCGCGTTCAGGGTGAAAACATACAGTTTTCGGGGTAATCATTTAGATATTGCATATGTTATGTTCTCCCAGTAAAATGTAGTCCTCTGATGAAGCACTGAATTAGAATGAATAACACATCTAATAATCTTTCCACTTCTTGTTCCATTACAGGAGCCGCAACTGACTGCTTGTGAAACTTTTGACGTATATGCCAAACCATTTTTCCTATGATATTTATTTCACGATTTATGTCTTGTCTTTTGTATTTTTTATATGTGGGATTGTTTGGGGATGGGTCTTTCAGAACTAATGCTATATTATTAGTTCTTAGAATGAAGTATATGTTTGTAGGAACAACACATTTTTGGATCTTCAAAATAGAAATATTCTCTCTTTTGCTATGTTTATTCTCAACGTCATGACTAATTCATTTGCCACAATCAACATGTTATGCTAATGCATAGCAAACTGTAAACACATCGAGTCAAGTAGTGCAAAATATTTGTTTAACCTTGATTTGAGTTCAGAGTTGTGCTTGAATTGGATTTGTTGCAAAATCAGTTGAACTTAAATGAGTTTCAATTGATGAGAGCAAAATCAGTAGGAGGAAGATTGGTTCGCTTTTTGACCTTACTTTGTTGATGTAACTAGTATTTGCGCCGATTTGATTAAATTGTACTATACATTTAAAATTCACAAGGAAGGATGCTTCCTTCAAAAGCTAGTTATGAGATTGCACAGTGAATGTACAAGAAGTGGCACGATATTACTGTATTTTGTTGGGAATTCAAGTCAATATCTCACAAATATAACTTCTTGATTTGCCCAATGATAGATACCAACTCGAATTGTGTATTTGCGTTAGACATAAAGAATAACTTAGATCTGACTTGCATGTAATGTAGTTGAATATTTTATTAATTTTTTTAATGAGATACTTTTTTGGTTGACATTTACTCTGAATATATGAATAATTGATAAGTAATTCATGCATGATAAATGCTGAATACTTGTATTTTGTGAATAATTTTATGACTATTGCACGGGATATGCACTATATGAGAACGTCGCTAACTCAAAATATACTACACTTGCATTAGGGAAACCTAGACATTGTTACAACCTCTTGTTTCCTTAGGATCGAAGAAAACGGCATCTAATTTTGTATACTTTATTATAAAGGTATTTGTACTAAATTCAAGTTATGTGTTTTTCTCAATTATTGCCCAAGATATTATTTAACTTGCAAAGCAATCTTAGGTTGTTGTAGTCCCCCTCCCTCGTATCCCCATGCACCCAAAAGAGAAAAAGAAAATCATAAAAAAATACAATCGTTTAAACTTAATAAATAATTAGTACTTTCACAAATACTGGGTTTACGGGTGTAATTATGTAATAGAGAAAATAGTATTTTTGGTTCTATAAATAGACTTATTTCACTTTTAATTCTATTTGGTATATAATTAGTATTTTTAATCCAATAACGTACAAAAAATAGCACTTTTGATTCTCATTTATTTTTTCATCTAGGCTTGAGGGAAAATTGATGCGTTTTTCAGTTTGAGACCACTTTTTTGAGAGAAATATAACTACATTTAATTGGATTTTAAAGGAAATTAGGACAAAAACAAAAACGAAGAATTTTCTCTTTTCTCCAAAAATTGAATCCACCCTTTTTATATTTTTGTAACTTGAAGCCAAGTAGAACTATAGAAGTAATACAAATAATCATGTTTTTTTTTACAAGTGAATCAAGTAGGCCAAATAGAGTATTCATATGCTGTTGTAGGAATAACGGGTCAATTTTCCATCCAGTCAAAAATACTTAACTACCAAGTGTTGGAATATGACCTACACCATTAAATTGTAATGGAAAAGTGGATGAAGATCAAAATTACTATTTTTTATTAAGTTGCACAATTAAAAGTGTTAATTTCATAACTAATGAAATCAAAAGAGAAATTGGCCTAGTTTATGAAACTCCTTCCCCTTATGTAATACATTATATGATTTATTATAACTATTGATTTCATATCTGTGGACAATTAGTGAGTGATCTACTATATTTCTCTGGTCCACAAGTCAATTACATCACACAGGAAAAAAAAAAAAAAAAAACTTTAGGCTGTTGTTTTAAGACACAAAACATATGTTCACATATATAGCAAACAACAGCTTGTTCACATTTTTAATGAAAAAAATATGTCTATTGCATGAAATTTTAACAATTTCATTTATATATTGACGTTTACTAATTTTACAAGTCGACATTGCGTTCTACTTCTAGCACTTATATTAATATAGCAATACTAATGTAATGAAACTATTATATTGATGCACCTAATTACACTAACGGGACTACTATACATTTGGTACGAAATTACGAGAAAGAAAAAAGCGACATACGCAAACCGAACAATATTTTTGTACCATCAAATTTTGATAATGACACAACTCACCGCTTGCATATGACATAATAATCAAATATCACAATTAATTTACACTTGAACAAAATGATATAATTTAGAACTATAAATATATTTGTGTACAACACAAGCATAGCATTAAAAACAAAATACTATTTAAATATCGTAAAATTTTAAACTACTCTGATCATCTATAATTATATATATTGATATATCAAAACTAAAATTTGTTCCGCATATTTTCAAATAAATAAATCTGTCAATGATAAATTCATTATTATTAAATGCTGCATAAAAGTGGTAAGTGCGTGAAAACATATGCGTAATAAATATAAGAATAATTTACAAAGTTTAAAGATAAATAAAAAATAATAATTTTGATACACAACACGTAGAAAATCCCGTCTCCTAATAGCACTCCTATATCTTGACTATGACATAGGAGAGTTTGTTACACCAACAAAATGATATAAATAAAACTAAGAAATAGTAATATAAAATATCATAAATGAGGAATATAAAGTAAATATTGTCTATATTACTAAACATTTATTCATTAAGGTATTTATATATTCCCATTTAATTTATATTATATATATATATTTGTGTGTGTGTGAAATGTTTTTATATAACATTTAACTATAAAAACATTTCACTCCTTTTTTCCACTCCAAAAATTTGATCTTTACTATACCTTTTTCATCTGTCTCTCTAATAGCATAAACTCAGAGTTCTCTATTTCATTTGCTTCTTCTTCCGCTTCTCTTATCCCTCTTACGGTGTCGTCTCGTCATGGTTCCCGCCATTGTTTTCTCCCAGTAGAAACCCTAATTCTGTTCTCTCCATTCCAGGTAGGGTATAACTTAATGGGTTAGTGATAAAGCGAAAAACTTTTGTTGAGTGCTTATTCGCCGTTTGGATTCTTTTGCTGCCCCCGATTGAATGAGTGAGTTTTGATGTTTTTGATTTGATCGGTAGATCTCTCTGTGGGAAAGAAAGATTATTTTGAATTTCTGGGAAAGCGGTTTCTTCTCCGAGGCTAGGATTTATGTCCCACAATCAATCAAGGGCTGAGAGGAGCGAGTCTACGCAGTACAGGAAAACCGCCCGATCCGGCAGCTCCAATCAGCAGCGCCAGTTCACAGGCGGCGTCTCCACTAAGGGCGGTGGCGGTGCCTCCGCCGCCCCCAACAATCCTTCTAACCGGAGGTGGGGTTTGTGTGTAAATAAATAAAACTAGGGATTTGTTCCTTAAATGTGCGGATTGGTTTTACACATGCACGTGATGGTGTGTTTGTTGATTGACTGATGATGAATGTGAGTACGAGTGGTCATACATTGATGCACATCCTAGGGGTTTTGTGTGTCTGCTTGATTGTGGTGAATTGCAATTTTATTCTTGTTTTTTGTTTGTTCTTGAAATGCAGTTTTAAGAAGTATAATAGCAATTCACAAGTAGGGCAACCCGGTGCAAGAAGCCCTAATGTAGATTCTACTATTCCATCTGCACCACGTGCAGTACAGAATGGTGCTCATGAACAGCAGCCAACTCATGGTACGTAATCTCTGTATGCAGCACTATCTATGGTAAAAATTGGATCTCTGACAAGGTCTTTGCAAAATAAATTTTTTGCTTAATCTGGGTCCCTTGTTTAAGGTAAATTTTCCAGATACTTATGAGCCAAGTGAAGCTATTTTAATGCTTTTTCTTATTCTTTTGTTTCTGTTTTAATGTATCTTGTTTTAGGAATACCCGACTCACCAGTTGGTAGTAACTCTTCAAATGTCAAGCCAATGGATGCCACAACTCAAAAATTTACCCGAGATGTCCCCAAAGCTCCTCCTTCTAATGTCTCCTCTGCAGCTCTACCATCTAGTGTTTCGATAGCTAGCTCTGAGTCTAAACCCCCTTCAACACCTGGGAAAGGTATGGTATATTGGTGGTCATATTTATTTTTAATTTCTTAAAATGTTTTCCAATATCTGTTTGCTGGTATATTATTGTAGAAAGTATCTTCTCTCTATAGTTGCAATTGATGATTTCTACTGGGTTGTATTCCTTAGCTCCAGGAGATGCATCTAAATCATTTCCACTTCAGTTTGGGTCCATAAGTCCTGGTTTTATGAATGGAATGCAGGTACATGAAGTGCAAATTATCTTTGTATCTCCTATTCTCTTCTCTATTGTTACCCTTGAACTCTGGTTCTCAAGGATAGAATGTACATTTTGTGTTTTGTTTGTAGATACCTGCCCGAACAAGCTCCGCACCTCCAAATTTGGATGAGCAGAAAAAAGCTCAGGTTTGTGGATCTCCTCTGTCAATTGTTTAAAGTAGCTTTCAGCTGGTAGATATAAGAGCTGCATATTCTCTTCTTGTAGCGATAGAAAAATCGAAGTGTGCAAGATAGTAGTCTATGTGCTGGATGTTGTTGAATATTGTTATTTCTTTGGACCCAATTTGACAGGTGTGCTCGAATATGCTGCAAACTGTAATGAAATTAAATAATAAGCTGTAAAGGAGAAGAATTTGATTTTTTGATCCTTCAGATGGATAAATGAAGGAAGGGCGTCATTTCTATTAATAATAAAACTTGAGAAGAACAATGTCTTTCCCCTATTTTTATCTTTCTCCCTCCTTTTCTTCTATTATTCTCAACCAAATTAATTCTGAAGGTTCAGTTGCCATATCTCTCTAGTTGTATGTTTAGTTTGGATCACATTTCCAAATATATCCTTTCTTATTGTTTTTGTCTTGAACATCACCTTATATCTGCAAACCTAATTTCTTCATTTTTATTAGCGGGTTGGTGGTTGGTATTGCTTATTTTACTAGCCTGCAAATTGTTGTACTGTTCTATCAGGCCCGCCACGAATCTCTAAGGTCCGGTCCTGCAATGCCAATTCCATCTATTCCAAAGCAGCAATTGCCAAAAAAGGATGCAGGGAGTCTTGAGCAGCCTAATGCAGGTGACGCTCAGCTGGCGTCCAAATCCAAGAGGGATGCCCAAGTTTCAGCAGCACCACCTGCTGCTCAAGCTCAGAAGCCCTCAATACATCCTATCCCTGGTATGACCATGCAACTGCCATTTCACCAACCACAGGTTCCTGTTCAATTTGGTGGTCCAAATCCTCAAATTCAGTCTCAGGCCATGCCAGGAACATCATTGCCCATGCCAATGCCAATGTCCTTACCTCTAGGAAATCCACCAGTTCAGCATTCAATGTTTGTTCCAGGTCTCCAGCCACACCCACTGCAGTCTCAAGGAATGATGCATCAGGGACAGACCTTGAACTTTTCCCCACAAATGGGTCCTATACCTCCTCAGTTGGGTAACATGGGAATAAATATGGCCCCACAGTTTCCTCCGCAACCTGCTGTAAAATACAGTGGTTCTCGCAAAACTGTAAAGATTACACATCCAGAAACTCATGAAGAGTTAAGGCTTGAGAGCTCACCGGCTTCGAGGTCACATCCGAATATGCCATCTCAATCACAGCCTATTCCTTCATTTCCGCCTAATATCCCAATGAATTTTTATCCCAGTTCTTACAATGCCCCTTCGCTCTTCTTTCCTGCTGCAAGCTCTGTCCCTCTAAGTAGTTCTCAGGTTCCTCCCACTTCTCAGCCGCCAAGGTTCTATAACCAGGTGAACTAGTCGCTTTCTGTTTAGACTGTTATTGATATGAGTTGATGGTGATTATTATAAAAACATGGCATTAACATGGCACGGACTATTGTGGGTTAAGAATGTATATTATTTTTCATTTCCTTTCCCCTTATTTCCTGCAGGTAACTGTGAAACCGCCTTCTCGTGGGGAGAAAGAGCAATCGCCATCCACTGGTTCACTATCTGTTGGAAAAGAAGAATCTTCTAAACCTTCAAGGTTACGTGCAGAAGATTCAGTTCGTCTTAATAAGGATGTTGACTCTTCCTCATTGAGCTCTTTGCCACAGACAAAGCCTGTGTTAGCAAAATCATATGCATTTGCTACCTCGTCAGGTCCTGCCAATGTGCAGAAGGATGAGCCTGTCACTTTGGCTTCTGCAGTGTCCCCTAAGGATGACTCTGCATCAGTATCAACCACCTCTGCTGATGAAGCAAGAACTGGGGCTGTTCCTCCTGATTCCATTGAAGATAACCATAAAAACCTAGGCAATAGAGGTCAGCATGATCAGGTATTTTATCTAGTTTTATCGGGGCAGTTGCGCAGTTTGAGAAAGTTTCTGCCTGTATTTGAGCATGATTTGCACATCATTTTCAGGTTGTTAGACTGTCTGCCACTGTATCAAGTTTGCCTTCTCAATTGGCTGAAGCTGAAGATGTGGAAGCAAAATCTGCTTCATCTGGAATTAATATGGTATCTGAAACTGCTAAGGAATCATCAGCCATGGTAGCTGATTCTTGTGAGGCTTCTCATTTGACAATTGGGGGTGCTATGGAAGAAAAGACAGGTGATGAGTCTGAAAGTTTAGGGACGAAAGGTGTAAATAGCAGACAATCAGAGCCTGAGACAGTGGGGAGCAAAGAACAAGGAGAAGCCACATTGTCTGAGAGTTTGAAATCCTATCAACCTATTCTAGAAACGTCTTTTAGGTCTCTTTCTTTAGAATCTCAAGAAATCACCGGTAACCACGAGGAGGGCTCTGATATGGAGGTAACATCCACTAATGGCTGTTTATTGGAAGACCCACAAGAAAAGCCAGAAGAATCTTCAGGATTAATCTCTGATGAGGTTGAGATGAATGATGATTTAGCTGCATCTACTCACACATTGGGTTGTCAAAATACTGAAAGTTCTGGGTCAGTGACTGGTCTGTCAGAACAGAACGAAAAAACTTCTCCGGATGTGTTGTCAAGTGTGCCTAATGGCATTGACACAAGAGAAACAACTGTCGCGAAGCATGCTCTGATGGACCAGGAGTCCGCCCCTGTTTCAGTTCCATCCCCTCCTAAAGCTGCTTTGGGGCCTGGAAATGAAGATACTGATAGTAGTAGTTGTGTGTTACTTCCCCCTTCTCTGTCTAATGTCAAAGATAAAGCCTTGTCAGATACAAATGTGGCGAGAAATGCCATGCCCCGAGTTAAAAAGAAAAAAAAAGAATTATACAAAAAAGCAGAAGCTGCTGGTACGAGTTCTGATCTTTATATGGCATATAAGGGTCCTGTGGAAAACAAAGAGACTGTAACATCTGGAGATGGCTCAGAAAAATCTTCAATCATTAGCGAGAAGCAGACATTTGCTAATTTATCTCAGGACAATGCCGTGCCATATGAGAAACCTGCTCAGGGTAAAGTGGAGCCTGATGATTGGGAAGATGTTGTGGAAATCTCTAGTCCGCAGTTAGAAACTTCAAAGAATGAAAATGATGATAAGGATGGAGATGGATATGAATTGACAACTAAAAGGTACTCTCGGGATTTCCTCCTAAAATTTGTGGAGCAATGCACTGATCTTCCTGATGGATTCGAAATTACTGCTGACATAGCAGATACATTGATGGTTTCTAGTGCCCATGTTTCACGGCAGTCGTACCCTAGCCCAGGACGTACAATTGACAGGCCAATTGGTGGTTCTAGACCAGATCGTCGTGGAAGTGGATTGGGAGATGAAGACAAATGGAGTAAATTTCCTGGATCTCTTATGTCCGGGCGAGGGGATATACGGACAGATCTTGGCTATGCAAGTAATATTGCTGGATTTCGGCCTGGCCAAGGAGGTAATTATGGTGTTTTAAGGAATCCTCGGGCTCAGGCACCTATGCCATATGCTGGGGGCATCTTATCTGGGCCGATGCAGTCCCTGGGTCCTCATGGTGGCCTTCAGAGAAACAATTCTGATTCTGATAGGTGGCAGCGTGGCACTGGTTTTCAGAAGGGTTTGATGCCTTCTCCTCAGACACCAATGCCGGTGATGCACAAAGCTGAAAAGAAATATGAAGTAGGTAGGGTTGCTGACGAGGAAGACGCAAAGCAGAGGCAGTTAAAGGCCATCCTGAACAAGCTTACCCCTCAAAATTTTGAAAAACTGTTTCAACAAGTTAAGCAATTGAACATAGATAATGTTGTTACACTTTCTCGCTTGATCTCACAGATTTTTGACAAAGCTCTGATGGAGCCTACCTTCTGTGAGATGTATGCGAATTTCTGCTTTCACCTTGCTGCAGATTTGCCAGACCTAAGTGTGGAGAATGAAAAAATTACTTTCAAGAGATTACTCTTGAACAAGTGCCAAGAAGAATTTGAGAGGGGAGAAAGAGAAGAAGAAGAGGCAAATAAAGCAGAGGAAGAAGGTGAAGCCAAACAGACAGCGGAAGAGAGAGAGGAGAAAAGACTCCAAGCACGAAGACGCATGTTAGGTAATATTAGGCTGATTGGAGAACTGTACAAGAAGAGAATGTTGACTGAGAGAATAATGCATGAGTGCCTAAATAAGTTGTTGGGACAGTATCAGAATCCTGATGAGGAGAATATTGAAGCCCTGTGCAAATTGATGAGCACAATTGGGGAGATGATAGATCACCCCAAGGCAAAGGAACATATTGATGCCTATTTTGATATCATGGCCCAATTATCCAACAATATGAAGCTTTCGTCCAGGGTCAGATTCATGCTAAAAGATGCTATCGATCTGAGAAAGAATAAGTGGCAACAGAGGAGGAAAGTTGAAGGTCCGAAAAAGATTGAGGAGGTACACCGCGATGCCGCTCAAGAGCGGCAGACACAAGCAAGTAGGCTGGGTCGTGCTCCCAGCATGGCTAGTTCTGTTCGAAGGGGTCCACCTATGGATTTTGGCCCTAGATCCCCTGGTATGTTATCTCCGCCAGGTTCTCAGATTGGTGGTTTCCGTGCTGTTCCCCCACAACTACGCGGTTATGGTTCTCAGGATGTTCGGATGGATGAGAGGCATTCCTTTGAGAACAGGACCATGTCTGTTCCTCTGCCCCAGAGACCCCTCGGTGATGATTCCATAACTCTTGGGCCCCAAGGTGGCCTTGCAAAGGGGATGGCCTACAGAGGGCAGCCATCAGCACCTAGCGTTCCTTTGGCTGAGATGCCAAGTCCTGGAGATGCACGGAGGATGGGACCTGGCCCCAATGGATTTAGTTCCATGTCCGAACGGGCGGCTTATGGCCAAAGAGAAGATCTGATGCCAAGATATATGCCAGACAGGTTTGCTGCTGCTCCCAATTATGACCATTCACATCCTCCAGAGCGAAATATGTCCTATGGGAATAGAGAGGTTAGAAATACAGACAGCACTTTTGATAGATCTATGCCTACTTCTCCACCTGCTCGAGGTGGGCCAACTACAAGCACACAAAATGTGTCTTCAGATAAACCAAGGTATATGCCAGACAGGTTTGCTGCTCCTCCCAATTACAACCACTCACATTCTCAGGAGCGAAAAATGTCCCATGGGAATAGAGAGGTTCGAAACACAGACAACAGTTTTGACAGTTCTATGCATATTTCTCCACCTGCTCGAGGTGGGCCAACTACTAGCAGACAAAATGTGTCTTCGGATAAGGTGTGGTCAGAAGAGCACTTGCGGGACAAGTCTGTGGCTGCAATCAGAGAATTCTACAGGTATTTTTGGAATTTGACATGTTATTTTATTGTTTTGTGATTTTGCTGATTAAAATCACATATTTGAGAAGTTAATTAGCGTTAGGAATCTGATGGTCTTGTGTGTGCAAGTGATGCTACTTATGTTCTTTGTCATGTCAACAATGCATGAAAAGTAACTTTGTTTGTTCTCCTGTCTCTTATCAGCCTCATTAAATTCTTCAATCCTTTAAACATCTTTTTCTCTCTCTAAAGGTGGGAATTGAATCAATAATAGCCATGTTTGAAGACTCCTATCTTCTTTACTCTGTTACAAGGTTAGCTGCTGTGTGTTCTTGATTGTGAATTTGTGATACTGCATGACAAGGAGAAGAACTAATAATGTCCCAACTTTGAGGGTTGAATATCTTATATAACTCTTCTACTATTGGAGCTGACAAAGTAAAACTGGATGGTCACTAGTGTATTTTACGAGTTTTTCTGGAACCCATTTGTATTTGCTGATGTACGGATAATGATCATCATGTATTATGTTCTGTAGATCCTCGAAAACTTAATTGTTGCATGGAATCTTTACAGGAATGAGTCAATGAGAATGTGTATGTACTTTTTTCTTCTCTCCTTTTCATATGTACCTTTGTGATCATCAACCTAATGACACCCCCATTTGGTTCTCTGTGCTGAATTTTGCAGATGACGTTTTAACTCTGTAATTTTGTTTAGGATCACAACTCCCTCGGAAAAAAAACCCGTTTATGTTAGATGTGTTAAATGTTGAGCACTGGAATAAAAGATTTTGATGTTTATTCCCCATGTATGCTTGTGTGGGTCACTTGGGGAGACAGGAATGTGCGAGTTTGTTGAGGCACTTGAGAATATGGGTGGTTATTCATCTTGAGAGTCATATGACATTCACTTTTTCTTTTCAATGTTTCGTTCTCAGCAGTTTACTCCCTTTTAGAGAAATTTCCTGAACGCTAGAGGTAAAACACTTCGCATGATATTTATTTTTGCGTAATATCATCTTGGGTAAGTGATTGTACATGTTATATCAACAACTATGCCCAAGGATGGATGCCTGTGTATATCATCTTCTTTTTGTGCTTGTGTTGCGTGAAATATTGTTTTTGGGATCTGTTCAGTTCTGCTGGCTTTTATTAACTCTATTTTGGTTAAGATAGATTAGTTTCTCCTTTCAGTCTATCTCACATGAAAATTCATCCGGTTTTTTCTAGTGCAAGAGATGAGAATGAGGTTGCTTTGTGCATCAAGGATTTGAACAGCCCCAGCTTTTATCCATCTATGATCTCTATCTGGGTTACCGATTCTTTTGAGAGGAAAGATGTCGAGAGAGACCTCTTGACAAAGTTACTGATCAATCTTACGAAACCTCGACACGGGATGATAAGTGAAGATCAACTCATTAAAGGGTATGCTAGGTCCAGTATATTATGACGACTAATATCTCTTAGTTCTATTTAACCTTGTCTGACTGAATTTTGTCATATTCTTCCTTTGACAGGTTTGAGTCTGTTCTTGCTGTGTTGGAGGATGCTGTGAATGATGCCCCTAGAGCAGCAGAGTTCCTTGGTCGTATCTTTGCCAAAGTCGTGATGGAAAATGTCATTTCACTTTCTGAAATTGGGAGATTGATATATGAAGGTGGGGAAGAGCAAGGTCAGCTTGTAGAAATAGGGCTTGCAGCTGAAGTCCTTGGAAGTGTCTTGGATATAATCAAATCGGAAAAAGGTGACTCTGTATTGAATGAGATTTGTTCAAGCTCCAATCTGCGGCTAGAGAACTTCAGACCTGCAGGCTCTAACAAGTCACTGAGAATAGACAAGTTCATTTAGAGGATAGGGATGCTCATTGTATCTGGTAGAAGATCTATTTCTTGTTTTGTTAGGTCACAGTTCTAAAGTTTCTGATATATATAAATATTTAATTCTGGGCCGATAGGGCGGTTATGTAGGGCAAAAATCTTCATGGTTTCCATATAATTTTTGCCGAGTAACTGTTTACAATGTTTGCAAGGAGCAATTGAGCATCAACTTATCTGCATCAGCAATGTCTTCTTCTTTACCATATGCTAGTGCTCTACATAGAAGAATGTAGAAACTAAATTGATCTATTCTGGAAGAGATAAAGGATAAGAAGGGAGGAGTTAACTACACTTGAGGACTTATTCATTATATGCTAAATCGGAGGTGTTTGATTTTTGCAGCTTCACATGTTTGTATTGTATGGGAAGAGTGGAACTCTTTCAAATCTTGTCTTGGTGCAATCATGTGTATACATAACAATTCTGTATCTATTGCCTTTGGTATCAAGTATTAATCATTTTAATTTAAAGTTGGTCATTTTTTATATTTTGGTTGTTTAATTTACTACTATTTGAGCAGACAAGGAAATGGCAAAATTGCCCTCCACACACTTGATTTGTCCTAAATCTTTTTTTAATATGTGATTCCATTTATGTTTAGTCTTGTATATCAAAAAAATTATTTGAGCAAATTGAATTTATCCCATTTTCCAAGAAAAATTTCATGATATCAATTGATTCCTTCATTGATGATATGGATAATTACACTTTCCTCCCTTAATGTTTGATGCAATCGCACATAAATCTTGTAATTTGAGAAATTACATATAACAAATAAGTCCTCTATTAGTTAAAATTCATTAGATTTGCTAATATTAACAAAAAAAATAAATAAAATTGACATTTACCCTCGATTGACTTATTGCAAATTAAATAGTTTTTTTTCCAAACTGCACTACTCTTATAACGGTGAAAGTATACCTCCCCACATGCATAACATGTGGAGACGTATGATAATAATTTGGTCATAAAAAAATATTTAATATTCTGTAAATTAGTAATAAGTCAATCGGGGGTAATATATATATTTTTTAACTTTTTTTTGTTAATTAACAAATTCGATGAATTTTGACTAATGTTTATTTGTTAAAAGGAAGTAAACCTCATGAATATTAGATATAATTTCTCAAACCATGAGGGATCTATGTGTAATTATACCAACCCTCAAAGGAGGAGAATGTAATTATCCCTCTATAATAACCATATACAATATATGTATATGTATTTTACAATTCATATTTATAAACTCTATTGAAATAGTATCTTTAATTTATAACGCACATATTGAGTTTTAAAATAATATTTTGATTACTAAATAATTAATTTTCATTTGATCTTTTTATTAATATTAATAAATTTAGTAAATTTTGACTAATGGAGGTAACTGATTGTTAGACAAATAGAAATTTTAGGAATATTAGATTAAATTTCTCAAACCATAAAGGTCTAAATATAATTAATTAAACCTCAGTGGGAGGATTGTAATTATTCTCATTTTTAATTTTATCCCTCATTTAATGTTCTCATGTAATAATTTTGTATTTATAAAAGAAAAACTATAATGATGTGAACCTATATATATTATATTTATTTATTTATAAAAATATACACAAAAATATTAAATGAAAGACAAAAATAAAAATTTATGTAACATTTTTTGTTTATGTCACCATTTTTCTTTCGAATTATAGCGGAATTTCCGGAAGGGGTTGTAACTATAATTTCAAATTTTTTGGGGATAAAGTATAATTTCATATTTTAAGAGGGGTCGAAGTGTGATTAACTCTATTAGTATAATAGAGTTAATATAAGTGTAGATACATATATTATATATATATATATGCACGTTTTCAATTACATAAACTGATTTTGTCTCGAAAAATAATCTCTATAGCTTTTTTCATCTCCTGTCTATTACTCTATTAACACAGCAAGCTCACAGAGTTCTCTATTCGTTTCTTCTTCTTCCTCTTACGGTGTCGTCTCGTCATGGTTCCCGCCATTGTTTTCTCCCAGTAGAAACCCTAATTCTGTTCCCTCCATTCCAGGTAGACTATGATTGAATGGATTAGTAGTAACACTAAAATTTTTTGTTGATTGCTTAACTGCCGTTTGAATTCTTTTCCTGCCGCCCGATTGAATGCGCACCGGAAAATTTATTGATGTTGATGTTTTTGATTTGATCGGTAGATCTCTCTGTGGGAAAGAAAGATTATTTTGAATTTCTGGGAAAGCGGTTTCTTCTCCGAGGCTAGGATTTATGTCCCACAATCAATCAAGGGTTGAGAGGAGCGAGTCTACACAGTACAGGAAACCCGGCCGATCCGGTAGCTCCAATCAGCAGCGCCAGTTCACCAGCGGCGTCTCCACTAAAGGCGGTGGCGGCGCCTCCTCCGCCCCCACCAATCCTTCTAACCGAAGGTGGGGTTTGTGTGTGAATAATTAAAACTAGGGATTTGTTCCTTAAATATGCGAATTTGGTTTTACACACGCATATGATTGTGTGTTTGTTGATTGAGTGATGATGAATGTGAGTGCGAGTGTTCATACATTGATGTACTGATCAGCCTAGGGTTTTTCCGTCTGCCTGATATCTTTCGATAATTAATGTGATCTTTATTTTTTATTTTTTCTTTGAAATGTAGTTCCAAGAAGTATAATAGCAATTCACAAGTAGGGCAGCCCAGTACAAGAAACCCTAATGTAGATTCTAGTAATCCACCTGCAGCACGAGCTGTACAGAATGGTGCTCATCAACATCAGTCAACTCACGGTACGCCATTTTGATATGTGAGACTAAAGTAAAAGATTGGAAACCTGAAGAGATATTTGCCAAAGAAAAGTTTTGCTTAAATTGGCTCCATTATCATTTAAGGTGAATCTTCCAGGAATGTATGACCTAAGTGAAGCTATTCTAAGTCTCTTTGTTATTGTTCTGTTCTTTATTTTATTTTATTTGTGTTTTAATGCATCTTGTTTTAGGATTATCAGACTCACCACTCACCAGTAACTCCTCGAATGCCGAACCAATGAATGCCTCAACTCAAAAAACTACCCGAGATGTTCCTGGAGCTCCTTCTTCTGATGTTTCCTCTACAGCTCCTCTGTCTAATGTTTCTACAGTTAGCTCTGAGTCCAAAGCCCCTTCAACACCTGGGAAAGGTATGGCATATTGGTGGTCATATTTATTTTGAAGTTCCGAAATTTTTTTCCAATATCTGTTTGCCGGTTTGTTATATAGAAGGTGTCTTCTGTCTATAGTTTCAATTGATGATTTCTACTGTTTTGCATTCCTTAGCTCCAGGAGATGCATCTAAATCATTCCCACTTCAGTTTGGGTCCATAAGTCCTGGTTTTATGAATGGAATGCAGGTACTTGAAGTGCAAAATTATCTCTGTATCTCCCATTCTATTCTCTGTTGTTACCCTTGAACTCTGGTTCTTAAGGATAGAAGGTACATTTTCCGATTTGTTTGTAGGTACCTGCCCGAACTAGCTCTGCGCCTCCAAATCTGGATGAGCAGAAAAAAGCTCAGGTTGTGTGGATCTTTTCTGTCAATTGTTTACCTGATCTCGGTAAAGTTGTTTTCAGCTGGTTTGAGATAAGAGTTGCCTGCTCTGTTCTTCTTGTGATAGAATAACTTAAATTTGAAGCACCAAAAGTCATATTCTTTGTGTTGGATGCTGGAGAATGTTATCCTTTCTTTGGATCCTTCTAGAGGGGTGCTTGAATATTCTGGGAAATATAATGAAATAACAAGTGGTGAGGGAAAACAACAATAATAATAATAATAATAATAATATATATATATATATATATAATGGTTTGACTTCCTGGTTTTCTCTATTAGGCACGTCATGAATCTTTAAGGTCTGCTCCTGCAATGCCAATTCCATCTATTCCTAAGCAGAATTTGCCAAAAAAGGATGCAGGGAGTCGTGAGCAGCCTAATACTGGTGATGCTCAGTTGGCGTCCAAATCCAAGAGGGATGCCCAAGTTTCAGCTCCACCACCTGCAAGTCAAGCTCAGAAGCCCTCAGTACATCCTATCCCTGGTATGACCATGCCATTGCCATTTCACCAACCACCGGTTGCTGTTCAATTTGGTGGTCCAAATCCTCAAATTCAGTCTCAGGCCATGCCAGGAACATCATTGCCAATGCCAATGCCAATGTCCTTACCTCTAGGAAATCCACCCGTGCAGCATTCAATGTTTGTTCCAGGTCTGCAGCCACACCCAATGCAGTCTCAAGGAATGATGCATCAGGGACAAAGCTTGAACTTTTCACCACAAATGGGTCCCATACCTCCTCAGTTGGGAAGCATGGGAATGAATATGGCCCCACAGTTTCCTCAGCAGCCTACTGTAAAATACAGTGGTTCACGCAAAACTGTGAAGATTACACATCCAGAAACTCATGAAGAGTTGAGGCTTGAGAGCTCACCGGCTTCGAGGTCACATCCTAATATGCCATCTCAATCGCAGCCTATTTCTTCATTTCCGCCTAATATCCCAATGAATTTTTATCCCAATTCTTACAATGCCACTTCCCTATTCTTTCCTGGTGCAAGCACTGTCCCTCTTGGCAGCACCCAGGTTCCCCCCAGTTCTCAGCCACCAAGGTCCTATAACCAGGTTAATTTATCGCTTTCTGTTAGACTGTTGATATAAGTTGATGGTGGTTGTTACAAAGACATGGCTTTGGCATGGCACGCGGTGCTGTAGGCTCAGAGTGTATATTATTTTAAAATGCCTTTTCCCTTGTTTTCTGCAGGTGACGGTGAAACCGCCTTCTCGTGGGGAGAAAGAGCCATTGAGCTCTTTGCCACAGACAAAGCCTGGATTAGCAAAATCATATGCATCTGCTGCCTCATCAGGTACGGTTAATGTGCAGAGAGATGTGTCCCACGCTTTGACTTCTACTTCTGCCGTGGATGGCTCTGCATCAGTATCGACCATATCTGCTGATGAAGCAAGAACTGGGACAGTTCCACCTGATTCCGGTAAAGATAACCACAAAAAACTAGGCAACAGAGGTCAGCAGGATCAGGTATTTTTTTCTATATTTTATCTGTCAGTTGTGCAGTTTGAGGAAGTTTCTGCATGTAATTGAGCATGATTTGCACATCAGTTTCAGGTTGGCAAGCTATCTGCCCTTGTATCAAGTTCGCCTTCTCAATTGGCTGAAGCTGAATCTAGGGAAGCAAAATCTGCTTCGTCTGGAATTAATATGGCATCTGAAGCTGCTAAGGAATCATTATCAGCAATGGTATCTGATTCTTATGAGGCTTCTCACTTGACAATTGGGGGTGCTATGGAAGAAAAGATAAGTGATGAATCTAAAAGTTTAGAGACGAAAGGTGTAAATAGCAGACAATCAGAGGCTGACACAATGGGTAGCAAAGAACAAGTAGAAGCCACATCAGTTGAGACTTCGAAACCCTATGAACCTAGTCTAGAAACATCTTTGAGGTCTCTTTCGTTAGAATCTCAAGAAACCACTGGTAAAATTGAGGAAAGCTCTGACATGGAGGTAATATCCACTAATGGTGATTTATTAGAAGATAGACATGAAAAGCCACAAGAATCTTCAGTTTGTTGCTCTGATGATGTGGAGATGAATGACAATTTAGCTGCATCTACTGACACATTGTGTCGTCGAAGTACTGAAAATTCTGTGTCGGTGACTTGTCTGTCAGTGCAGAAGGAGAAAACTTCTCCAGATGTGTTGTCAAGTGTGGCTAATGGCATGGACACAAGAGAAACAAATGTTGATAAGTTTGCTATTGTGGACCAAGAGCATGCCCCTGTTTTAGTTCCATCCTCTCCTAAACCTGCTTTGGGACCTCAGAATGAGGATATTGACAGTAATAGCTGTGGCTTACTTTTGCCTTCTCCGTCTAGTGTCAAAGATATTACCTTGTCAGATACAAATGTTGCGAGAAGCACTGTTCCCCGAGGTACGAAGAAAAAAAAAGAATTATATAAAAAAGCAGAAGCTGCTGGTACTAGTTCTGATCTTTATATGGCATATAAGGGTCCTGCAGAAAACAAAGAAGTTGTAACATCTGCAGATGTCTCAGAAAAATCTTCTATCATTAGCGAGAAGCAGGCTTCTGCGAATGTATCTCAGGACAATGCCGAGCCATGCGAGAAACCTGCTCAGGGTAAAGTGGAGCCTGATGATTGGGAAGATGCTGCGGAAATCTCTAGTCCACAGTTAGAAACTTTAAAAACTGAAAATGATGAAAAGGATGGGGATGGATATGGATTGACGACTAAAAGGTACTCTCGGGATTTCCTCCTAAAATTTGTGGAGCAATGCCCTGATCTTCCTGAGGGATTTGAAATTACTTCGGACATAGCAGAATTGCTGATGGTATCTAGTATCCATGGTTCACGAGAGTCCTATGGTAGCCCTGGGCGTACAATTGACAGGCCAGTTGCCGGTTCTAGACCAGATCGTCGTGGTGGTGGCTTGGGAGATGATGACAAATGGAGTAAATTTCCTGGGTCTCTTATGTCTGGCCGAGGAGATATGCGGGCAGATGTTGGCTATGCAAGTAACATTGTTGGGTTTCGGCCTGGCCAAGGAGGTAATTATGGTGTTTTAAGGAATCCTCGGGCTCAGACACCTATGCAATATGCTGGGGGCATCCTATCTGGGCCGATGCAGTCCCTGGGTCCTCATGGTGGCCTTCAAAGAAATAATTCTGATTCCGATAGGTGGCAGCGTGGTGCTGGTTTTCAGAAGGGTTTGATGCCTTCTCCTCATACACCAATGCCGGTGATGCATAAAGCTGAAAAGAAGTATGAAGTAGGTAGGGTTGCTGATGAGGAAGAAGCGAAACAGAGGCAGTTGAAGGGCATCCTGAACAAGCTTACCCCTCAAAATTTTGAAAAACTGTTTCAACAAGTTAAGCAAGTGAACGTAGATAATGTTATTACGCTTTCTCGGTTGATCTCACAGATTTTTGACAAAGCTCTGATGGAGCCTACCTTCTGCGAGATGTATGCGGATTTCTGCTTTCACCTTGCTGCAGATTTGCCAGACCTAAGTGTGGAGAATGAAAGAATTACTTTCAAGAGATTACTCCTGAACAAGTGCCAAGAAGAATTTGAGAGAGGAGAAAGAGAAGAAGAGGAGGCAAATAAAGTTGAGGAAGAAGGTGAAGCTAAACAGACAGCGGAAGAGAGAGAGGAGAAGAGACTGCGAGCGCGAAGACGCATGTTAGGAAATATTAGGCTGATTGGAGAACTATACAAGAAGAGAATGTTGACTGAGAGGATAATGCATGAGTGCATAAATAAGTTGTTGGGTCAGTATCAGAATCCTGATGAGGAGAACATTGAAGCTTTGTGCAAATTGATGAGCACAATCGGGGAGATGATAGATCACCCCAAGGCAAAGGAACATATTGATGCCTATTTTGATATCATGTGGCAGTTATCCAACAATATGAAGCTTTCCTCCAGGGTTAGATTCATGTTGAAAGATGCCATCGATCTGAGAAAGAATAAGTGGCAACAGAGGAGAAAAGTTGAAGGTCCAAAAAAGATTGAGGAGGTGCACCGGGATGCCGCTCAAGAGCGGCAGACACAAGCAAGTAGGCTGGGTCGCGTTACCAGCATGACTAATTCTGTTCGAAGGGGTCCACCTACAGATTTTGGTCCTAGATCTGCTGGTATGTTATCTCCACCTGGTTCTCAGACTGGTGGTTTCCGTGCTGTTCCCCCACAAGTACGTGGTTATGGTCTTCATCATGTTGGAATGGAGGAGCGACACCCCTTTGAGAACAGGACCATGTCTGTTCCTCTGCCCCAAAGACCCCTTGGTGATGATTCTATAACTCTTGGGCCCCAAGGTGGTCTTGCAAAGGGAATGGCTTACAGAGGGCAGCCATCAGCTTCTAACATTCCGTTGGCTGAGATGCCAAGTCCTGGAGATGCGCGGAGGATGGGACCTGGCCAGAATGGATTTAGTTCCATGCCCGAACGGGTGGCTTATGGCCAAAGAGAAGATCTGATGCCAAGGTATATGCCAGACAGGTTTGCTGCTCCTCCCAATTACAACCACTCACATTCTCAGGAGCGAAAAATGTCCCATGGGAATAGAGAGGTTCGAAACACAGACAACAGTTTTGACAGTTCTATGCATATTTCTCCACCTGCTCGAGGTGGGCCAACTACTAGCAGACAAAATGTGTCTTCGGATAAGGTGTGGTCAGAAGAGCACTTGCGGGACAAGTCTGTGGCTGCAATCAGAGAATTCTACAGGTATTTTTGGAATTCACATGTTATTTATTTTATTTGAATTTTGCAGATTATGCGATCACATATTTCGGAAGTTAATTGACAATTCTGAATATGAATGTGTCCTCTGTGCAAGTTAAGCAACTTAATATTCCTCATAAGGTCAATAATATATTTGGAAATTTTACTAGTAGTAGCCATGTTTGAACAATATTATCTTCTTTACTATGTAGCAATGTTAGCTGCTGTGTTTCTTGATTGTGATGATGCACACGACAGGGGATGGAACCAATATTTTTCATCTTTGAGGATTGATTACTTAAGTAACTCTATTTTCCTAAAGCATCTTCATGTCAGTGGCTCTAAAGCAAATTAGGACATTTTCTTGAATTTATGTCAAGCCATATGCACAAAAATGTCGGATGTATAGTTAGTTGGTATGGAGCACAAATGTGTTTTTCTTTTTCATTATGCTTTGAATGACTTGTTGGGATATTATTCTCAACATTTGAATTTCTAAATTTGAAGGGTAGGTTTGTTGCAGGATTGATATTACTTTCTAACGGTTAAGTTAGTATATATACTGCCCACCCTGGGGCACTCAGACAAAATCCAGAAATGTAGTTGCATAACTCGAATTATGTATGTGGTTAGTGATCAGGGTTATTTTTTTAGCACTTGCTTGCCTCCCTGCTGACATATTGACTCTGATTTTTCAAAATGATTCTTGGAAGATAGAAGAATTATGATAATTTTTGTTGGAGAGAGAGTAAGTTTTATCTTCTGGAATAGATTTTTGTCGTGTTTGAATCAGAGGCAGAAAGGACGATGAAGCTACCCGTTTGTTATCATCAATATTTACTACAAGTAAAAGTATATGCTTGTTCTATCTTAGAATTCCTTTACTTTTCCCCATTTGGAAGCTTTTGTCTGTCCTTGGGCCTCTTGCCCATGTCGCAAAAGACTTGAATCAGCAGGGAATTTTGGCAAAGAGAACTAATTTAGATGCATATTTCTTGTTCATGCGATATATTGGGAAAACTGAAAAGAAGATAGAAATTCATTCTTCTTGACACAGAAGCATATAGCGAGTATATTGTTCATTTTGTTTTTTTTGGGAGGGGGGGGGGGGGTTTCCATGAATGCATGCAAACTAACCATCTGGGTGTTCCAGAATTTCCTTTTTTCCTGAATATTCTTGTTCTTACTCTTTGCTGCGTGTTACATATTCCCTAGAGGACAAAATTGCAGTGGGTATGTCATCGCAATCATGGTTACTCCAGAATTAGTATGTCCTTGATCAATGATCAGGGTGAGACACCAGATATGACAAAGTGCAATAATTTCAGCTGGTTATTATAAGTAAAAGAGTAATATAACTGATTGCAACTTTAAGAAAGTTACTTTTATGAAATGATCTACTTTAGGGAAGAGGACATTATGTGAGCTGTAAAGTAAACTGGGATGGTCACTAGTGTAATGAGGAAGCACGAGTTTGTATTTTGTCAGATGTATAGATAAACATGTGTTTGTGTCAGTTGATCATCATGTATGTTCTATAATACCGTAGACCCTTGAAAACTTTATTGTTGCATCTTGGAATTTTTATAGGTATGCGATGGAATGCATCTTTTCTTTCTTTTTCCTCCTTTTCGTACATGCTTTTGTGACCACCAACCTGATGATACATCCATTAGCTTCCCGGTGCTAATATTCGCAGATGTTGTCTTAGCTATGTCATTTGGTGTAGGATAACTACTCTCTCAAAAAAACCTGTTTATGTTAGATGTATTAAATGTTGAGCTGGAATAAAAGATTTTGATATTTAGTCATCATGTATGCTTATGTGGGCCACTCGCGGAGACAGGACTGGGGAAGTCACGAGGCCTTTGAGACTATGAGTGAGCTATTCACCATGAGAGTCGTATGATGCTTAGAAGCATTCACTGTTTCTTTTCAATGTTTTGTTCTAAGCAGTTACTCCCTTTTACCAAATTGTGCAGGACAGTTAGGTAAAACACTTCTCATGATACTAATGTTAGGCGTGATATCATCTTGGGGAAGTGATCATATATCTACGATATACCCATGGGTGGATATCTGTGTATATCGTCTTCTTTTTGTGTTGCTGTTGCATGAAATACTATCTTTGAGTTCTGTTCAGTTTTGTTGGCTATTATTAATTCTATAATTGGTTAAGATAGATTAGCTTCTCCTTTCAGTCCATCTAACATGAATTTCTCTCTGTTTTTTCCAGTGCAAGAGATGAGAATGAAGTGGCTTTGTGCATCAAGGATTTGAACAGCCCCAGTTTCTATCCATCTATGGTCTCTATCTGGGTTACTGATTCTTTTGAGAGGAAAGATGTAGAGAGAGATCTCTTGACAAAATTACTTATCAATCTTACAAAAGCTCGAGATGGGTTGATAAGTGAAGATCAACTCATTAAAGGGTATGATAGGTCCCAGCATATTATGACGACTAGTATCTCTTAATTCTTTTTAACCCTGTCAGAACAGAATTTTGATCATATTCTTACATGAACAGGTTTGAGTCTGTTCTTGCTGTCTTGGAGGATGCTGTAAACGATGCCCCTAGAGCGGCAGAGTTCCTTGGCCGTATTTTTGCTAAAGTCGTAATGGAGAATGTTATTTCACTTTCTGAAATTGGGAGATTGATATATGAAGGCGGAGAAGAGCAAGGTCGGCTTGTGGAAATAGGGCTTGCAGCTGAAGTCCTTGGAAGTGTCTTGGACATCATCAAATCGTATAAAGGTGATCCTGTTTTGAACGAGATTCGTTCCAGCTCTAATCTGCGGCTAGAGAACTTCAGGCCTGCAGGCTCTAACAAGTCATTGAGAATAGACAAGTTTATTTAGAGGATAAGATGCTCATTGTATCTGGTAGAAAATTTTATTTCTTGTTTTCTTATTTCACAGTTCTAAAGTTGCTCATATTTATATATATATTTAATTCTTGGCCGATGGGGTTATGTAGGGCAAGTTCTTCATGTTTTCATATTATTTTTGCCAACAAATTGATTACAATTTTTGGAAGGTGCAATTGAGCATCAAGTTATCTTCATCAACTCATTCTCTTCTGTACCTTTTAATAGTGCTTTCAACAAATGGATTACAAAAAAGAACTTCTCATGCAGCACCATGGTTTTGACATGATTTTGGTAAAACAATGACAAAAATCACTTGTTTGAGGTGTTTAAATATTGCAACATTATCTAATAGTTTTTCTTATGGGGCAATTGCTATTCCATCTCACTACAAGAATACCTTATTACTGCGCAACTCATAATTTAATGAGAAGCCATAGACCTGCTCCTACCATCATACAGAATCAAGAATCATTATAAAGTTGCAACCCGAGTTCCGGTTGACCTCCTATTTCCAGGTGATGATGGTTTCACAGATGTTTTTTACAGATTCACAGGAGGTGCAAAGCAGAATATGGAGTTTCTGAGAAATTGTAGAAAGAAACAGTTTACACTTCTGAAAATGCAAAACAAATGATCAAGATTGATCACAAATGCTCATGACAAGACAGGAGACTGTTGAAATCTGACCCTGCAAAACAAACAGTAAACATCAAACAAAGTCTCCGCTGAAGCAGGTATAAAGAACTACATCAGTCTGGGAAAAAAGAAAGGGTAAATTACAATGACCTCTCTTAAAATTTAGCATAATTACGAATACCCCTCGTCGTTTTAAAAATTACAAATACCCCCTTCATGTTTGATGAATTTATGAAATTACCAACTTTGTCTTTATTGTATTTTTTTTATTTTTTTTTTAAAATTTAAAACTTATAAAAAAATCGAACGGGATGGATGAAAAAGTTTTAAAAATTATGAAAAAACTATCCAATTAGTCTTTAAAAAAATTATTTTTTTAAAAAAATAAATAAAATCATAATTTGTAATCCGCAAGGACATTTTGGTGAGTTTATGTTAAAAAATGGATGAAAACCTAACAGATTGAGTTAATTGTTAGACGACCATTAAAATCAGGGGAGTATAAATAATTTTTCGAATTTACGAAGGAGTAATCATAATTATGCCAAACGTAAAGGGAGGTGGTTGTAATTTAAAAAAAAAAAAAAAAAAAAATGGAAGTTGTATACAAACATTTGTCATCAACTGTAAAGATGAAAAAGGACAAACACTGGGCTCTTGGATTACTGCTTTGTGCAACTAGCTCTTTATTTCATGTTGACATCTAAAACCAAAACTTCATTTTTTAGAATGTTCCCTTAAGAAACGGCTTCAAAATTCTTCATGTTATCAAGATTATCCTATGTCGTCAAGCTATAAACCAGAAGGAAGCATCTAGTATTTCTAGATTATTCATCATCTGACATAAACGAGTTTACATACATTAGCATAGCGAATTCCTTATCACAGGCAATGTTGCAATTCGTACAAGCATTTCTAAAAGGAGAGATACCTATTTGATGTACTTCATCAATCTCATTTTGAGGAGAAAGCATGGAGAGTGTATCCCTGCATTTCAGTTGGAAGAGAAGACATTTTAAAATACTGATGACATTGTTAGAGTGATTTTGATGAAAGTGTCCCAAAACCTAATAAATATACTCAACATAAACTAGACCGGATACCTGAAACATTTTCTTTTTCATAAATCCTCAAGTTGTGAGACCAAAAGTTTGGATTAAGTCGGCATCCTTTGGCTGATTAATTATCTTTTCAAACATTTCTTTCAATTTCGCATGACCAACCATTTCCTCAAGAATCCTGTCTTCAATACTCGGACAAGGATGCTTCTGTTTGTTGCTTTCATTAGAAGAAGAGGTGAACACTAGCTCAGACAAACGGTCCTTCTCAGCTTGCCTACAGTACTTATCTGCCTCAGTTGTCCCAGAAGTCATCAGATGGTAGGTATAGACAAACTTCTTTTGCCCGATCCTATAAGCACGGCATATGGCTTGCCTTTCCACTGATGGATTCCAAACAACATCCAGCAAAATTACCCTGGAAGCTCCAACTAAGCTTATACCCTCAGAACAGCACCTCGTTGAGGCGAGCATGACTTTCGATTCACTCTGTGGATCATTAAATACATTTATCAACATCTGGCGTTGTTTTTGTTCTAGCTTTCCTTGCATCCGCAAAATTTGCTTTCCATCGACCCACTTGAAAATTTCTTTGAGTTGTTCCTTTATCAGTTCTAGAGGTTGAATGTACTGGCTGAATATGAGTACTTTTTCATTCATTGCGACGCTGAGGCGAACAAACTCCAGGATGAATTTTGTTTTAACACCTTCATTAGGATTGAGCTTAGAGGCCTGCACTGCTTCCAGGTCAATTTCAATCCTTTCCTCTTCAGTTGAATCAGAGTGTTGAAAAAGGTATGGGTGCACAGATATCAAAGCTACCTTATGTTCAAAATGAAAGGTGCTCGGGGACCCTTCTAACCTCTCAATCAAACTCTTCTGCAGTGCTGGGGGTTTCAGAAGGATAACACAATCTCTTAACCCAGGGAGACTCTGTTGAAGAATGGTGCCTTTGTGTACATGAACAAAAGGTGACATGGAAATTTTAAGCTTCTCAACAGCACGGTCAATGGCTTCTGTAATTAGAGTAGAGTGAGAATTTTCCTCTTTGTATTTTCTCTTTGAGGACATTCTCCTTGATGCTATCATTTCGGCAAAAGTTTTCTCTTGAGCTAGTACATCAGCAATTGCTGGTCTCACTATATGCAATGTGTTGAAGAGTTCACCAAAATTATTTTGGAAAGGAGTTCCAGAAAGAATGACCCGCTTCTTTGTCTGGACTTTAAGGAGAACATTCCAAATGTTACTCCTCCGATTACGAGGAGTATGCCCTTCATCAAGAATTACTAATCCAGGCTTTTCAAGAAGTATTTTCCTCAGAGCTTTCGTTTTACCATCAATAATGACTCTTTCTCTCTTCTCGGTCGTCCTCTCTTTTATGTATTTCTCCCCAGTCAACTTCTCGAATAAGCTATAGCTGATCCCCAAAATGCTTCTGCCCATGTTCCACGAATATATCTTTACCATACGAATTGCATCCTTGTTTCCGCGTTTCGCTCCAGCAAGAAGTCTGAGTGCGTTCTTGTTCTCCTTCCCCAAGAACTCCAGGTTATTGAGGTTATAGAACGGGAACTCAACGTTCCACTTTCTGAACTCTTCTTCCCAAGTGAGGAGCATACTGGCAGGGGTAATAATCACTGGCCGGCAGTTAGGGAATAGTTTTAAGTAAGATTCCAGGAATACTATGGTCAAACGGGTTTTTCCGGTCCCTGGAGCATGAGAAATGATGCATCCACCCACTCCACCGGGATCAGTGCTCTTCAGTTCATCAAGATTGATGCTTCCAGCCAAGTTTTTCCACAGAAATTCAAAGCCTTCTTGCTGATGTTCATACATACTTTCTCGTATACCAGGTTTAATACTCCAAACAGTGCCATTAGCACTATTGTTGAACTCAGCAAAATTATCCTTTGAAGATTGTAAATGAAAACCATCAAACTCTAGAAGTTGCTCTGTTTCAGAATATCTTTTCCTTTCTGATTCAGTACAAGTTTTTTCCACCTACATAAATGGAAAAGGGAAAGTTTGAACCCCCAAAATTTTAAATCATCCATAAATAACATTCAAATTCCAACGTGGGAGTCTTCTATATAGAATTAGTAATAATGCAGGAAATCAGAAGTTGGATTTGCAGTGTTATAAGCGCATGATTAAGTAGTCAAAGTGCATAAATTCTAAGGATGGTAATGGGCACAAGTCAAACCCAGACCTGCCATGGACCCGCTCTATGTATGAGGGGTTTTGAGACGACAAATGAGTCTCAACATAGGTCAGAATTTAGTTCCAGACCCAACCCGGTTGACACCAGGTCGTGTATTTACTTATTATGTATGTATTTAAGTGATATTTTATATATAGTGTGAATTTTACATGTTTTTCTTCCAAGTGAGGAAGACATTCATATCCTACTTAAGTAAAATTTGTAAAAACAAATAAGAACTAGTTAAAAATGGAAACAAAGTTTTATTTGAGAAGAAAACTAGTCATAATTCCTTTAAACTACCTATATATAATTTCAAAATGAATGTTGTTTCTAACTAAAATAAAATAAAAAGGTAAAAAGGTACTCACAGCGATTAGTTTTCTAGAAACGATTTTAAATATTTTATGAAATTTTAATTTAATAATGCATATACAATGAAGTTTGATAGTAAAATTTTAAATGAACTACATATGAATAATATGTAAAATATGAAGCGAAACTTAAAAAAAATCACAAAAACATGTTAAACAATAAACATGATGAATTGCAAATAAAAATCATATATATTAAATTGAAAATGCTTTCGAAAAATTTAAAAAGAGTGATACCAGACATCATTTTTATTTTAACATTGGATAATTCTTCGTATATTACATTTTTACTTTAATGTTTAAATACTTTTTGTCACAATATCTCAAAGGTAACATAACAAAATATTTCGACTTCGATAAATCATACACAGAAGATAAATTATTTAACAGATAAGATAATACCAAATTGAATAATGTAAAAACAGTATTTACAAAAATAAATTAAAGAGTATGAAATACAAATCTACAAAAAAAAAAAAAACTATCTAAAAAAGATAATAATAAGATTGTATAGAAAAATATGCTGAAGTGAGAGGATTAACAACAGTATACATAGTATTACAACAAATAATCAAATTTAAAGACTGTACAGGGAAGTTAGTAATGAAATATAACTAAAATAATTATAGGACCCCTTAACACTAAATAGAACTAATACTAAATATTTATGCAAGTTAGATTAATTTTTTGTAAAATAATGAAATAGTAAAAAATCAATCAATTTTCAAAAAAATTACAAAATAATGACTCATCTTATTAAATCGGAACTGCTTATAAAAAAAAATCCAATATACAAGACTTTGGATAATCAAAGATAACTCTTTTTCACTAATAAGTAATGTATTTCCCTCCAAATACATAATTTTACATGTGTAACGCACGTGATATTTTTTAATATGCAAAAAGTATGCATTCACAAGTACACTCACATCCAAAATGTAAATGATCACAATTATACTCTCGTATAAAATGTAAGTAAAAGGGTAAAAAGATAGTATACCCTACGAGTTTTGCAAGTTACCACTTTAGACCACTTTTCAACCGGAAAATTGTCACATGTAGCACACATGTGCAAGAATCTTCCTTATTTCTAATAAATTACTCATGGGATTGTTAAATTTTATGTTGAATTACATTTTTTGTTGTAAGAACATGGTGTATTACTAAACAAAAATGAATCAAATTTGAGATTTTGTGGCGAGAAATTACACCTGTTGCATGTGATGATTTGCTTGGTGGAAAATTCCACCGAGAAGTGGTCTAAGGTGGTAACTCCCAAATCCCGTGTAGTTGGTATGGCAAATTGACAAAAAAAAAAAAAAAAAAAAAAAAGTACAAAAACTAGAAAAAAAAAAAAAAAAAAAAAAAAAAAAAAAAAGGATGGAAAAGTACAAAAACTGCCATATTTCGGGGACAAAATGTTTTTTACCCTAAATAAAATTCTCTTATAATTAAACAAGAAATACTACTTGTTTGATAGTACATATATATAGATAACAAATATGTTTGATATTTTATTTTACGAAGAATAAAATGTACATGTATAAGTTTGTAAACAATATACTTACCCACTCAGGCAATATGTCTCTTGGTCCAAGCTCTAAATGACGACAATAAATACATATTAACCCTTGGTCATCTTGTAAGACCAACTCATGCTTCCCTCTAGTGCATCGTGCATGCTGAGTTTCTTCAGCACGATCTTTTGTGTTTTCTTGATCAACCTGCAGTCATGAAAAAGGTATTATTCACATTCCATTTCTGAACCATGTTGGTATCATATTAGCTCTTGATTCACGGTAAAAAAGAACAGTTTATCCAGATGGAGGTGCAACTGACATATTATAATCACTCAAGTTGTTAATGGTATCCTGGTTATTCTATCAGCACTCTCTTGTTACTCCTGTCAGGCACTCAAAATTATAATAGTTCCTCTATTCATAAAAGCTTGAAGTAGTCTTTCTGCCAACTGAGTAATCTACAGAATTTCCATTGTAACTATCACCCTTGGCAATTTCATAACAAGTTGAATACCTACAATGAATTGTGTCATTTTTGCACTGTAAAAAACACTTTTAAAAGCACAATCTAATAGGTACAAGTAGGAAGTCTACTTCAGGTTTTTGTGCAATATCTTGCTGAAAATTTGATAAAAAGGTCACTCAAAGTCTATACCAGGAGAGTAAACATGAGGAAGTTACTTAAGGAATCTAAGTTGTCTATAAGAAACTAATTCAAATATGGAGATCATCCGCCTTCCCGAGAAAACAGCCCTAGAGAATTTTATCAACACCACTGATAAAAATACAGAACAAATTGTAAGTGAATTTTTCAAAGAGTTAAACTTCCATTGCTTTGAATACAAGAAAACACTAATTTCCACAAAGTTCATTTTGCTGAACTCACCTCAGGGTAGACGAATGATCCAAGTTCCTCCAGTGCCCAATTAAAGTCCAATTCAGCAAACAACCCTTCCATCTCCTTTTGATATTCTGTTTTCTCCACCCCTTTTGGCAGCTCATCTTCAAATCTGAACTTCGTTGGAAGAGTACTTTGAGTTTGAGCTTCAGGTTCCTGCTTAGCTTCATCATCATTTTCTTTCATTTCAAGCACCGCTCCCCTTTCTAGTACAGAATCCACAAGCATTCTGCAGAAATCATAATGTTTTGGAAAAATTTGCTTTCTTTTGGTCATCTTCTTAATTTGATCAGCCACATGGACTTTCTCACATTTACCAACACAATGAAAATCTGAAATGGTTTCAGATTTTTCCTGAATATTATCATCATTACTATCATCAAAATCTTTTGAATGGGCAGGAGCTGCCTTCCTTTGCTTCCTTATGCCGGCCTGTGATTGGCGCTTGGGTTGCAATCCATCAGCTTCCTCTACCTTATTACAGTCCTTTTCAGGGAACGACTGCTTTGAGTATGTGAATACTTGTAAGTTCCCTTTTTTGCCATTGCACCACTCTTTCGAGCCCTCTGCTGCATTAGCATCATCACCAAGAATTATGTTTATTTCTTTCTTTTCTGTGTTGGCTTCACATCTTCTGTGT
>NC_026145.1:14421574-14434933 GCF_000512975.1 Sesamum indicum | reverse complement strand
GTTTACGAGACACATCATTTCCCAACTTTCTTGTCCTCAAAGAAAATTCTTGTCTTTGAACAGTATGCACATTACAGTTTGTTTCTTCATTCTGGAGATTGGAGAAATATCTTCTGTCTGAAGCATATTTCACAGCACTTTCTTCTTGTTTACTGCAAGCTTCCCTATTTTCTGCCGACTCCTCCAGCAATACGTTGTCTTGTAGCTTGCATACCTTATCATACGAGCACAATAACCCTACTTCATCAGAGTTATAAGAACTGTCCCCTTCAAAACCTTCATCATCAGAACTATAAAATCTACCATCAGTATATGATGAATCGGTATCATTTAATGGAACAATTTCAACTTCTAAGCGCTTTCTGAAAATCCCCATTCTTGATCGTGTCCGACTTGCAATACCAATGTTAAGATCATAGTCTGCACCATATGAGTTTATCTCATCATCGTGTGGAAAAGAATCAACACTATCACTATTGGACTGGCTGCTGGAATAGGCACTAAAATATTCAACAGAGCAATTCTCGACATCATCATCAAGATTTCTATTCCTATCTTCATCATTCTCTTTCCTTCTTGAGTAATCAGAAACTTCCATTTTCTTTCTCTTTTCATTATTTTTTTCACTAGAAATCTTTTTGTTTGTTCTTTTGACATTGTCCATAGAAGTGGCAGCAAAATGTCCATCATTTAGTGCTTGAGCGGTTGAGGACCCTACCTTCGAGACAACATGGGTCACATAATTCCTGAACTCAGATTCATCAATTTTCTCAATTCCACTTTTCTTGGGATCCACATCTTTATCATTGTTCCCTAAACAAACAATTGAAAATATGAGACCCTGAATTTAAGTCACTGCAAGATGTAATAGTGGCCATTTTTAAAATACATATCATTTACTGCTTAAAAAAGCTTACTTCCATGGGTACACAGCACCAGTAACTTTAACAAAACAGAAAGGAGGGGAATAATAGAAAAGACGCCAGCCCTTTTCTTTATTGCATGTAGGCATGTCTCGTGTTACAGAGTTTTATAAGTTCTTAAGCTTTCTGGCATAAATAATGCAGGCAGTTAATATCAAATTCAGAATTGACTTCTTATTGGCAATTTGTGGCTCGGATATTTACGATGAAAAGCAAATTGTAAATCGATAAACGACAGTTCCACACGGAGAAGTTGATAGAAATATTGGATCTCTAGAGTTCGTTCATGCAGATATCTCTTAGATAGAGAACTTGACATAGAACTCCTCATCCCTCTATTTACCAGCTTGAACTTCAAATTCATAATTAGTATCATCCAGAACTTGACAATAGCAAAGTTACTCATAGGTTGACTATCAGCACAAGATCCAAATAATAACAAAAGGAAAACAAGATCCTGATCATCACCTTTTTCTGCAAATGAGCTCCACTCATCAGTTTGTCCCATATCAGAATCTTCACTGGCATCCTCAGAAGAAAAGGATCCGCAATCGTTATCACTGGATATCTCTATCACCATGTCAGCATTCTTCTGAAACTTGACTGCAGAATATCCTTCATTTTCTCCTTGCCTATTTGACGATGCAGCGTACGGGCCACAACGTGATATTTCGTTGTTTAAATAAGCTTCATCAATTGCCTCAATTTTAATTTCCTTGGAACTCGTACATCCCTTTTTCTCCCCTGTACAAAGACTTGAAAATATAAGAAACCAATAATGAGTTGCAAGTGCGCGTGGTACATTCCCAGAAAACCTTACTGTTACTTATTTATTGAGCTGACAATATGTAGCCTTAGCTGTAACTTGGTAAGTTGAAGATCCAGCAACAGGAAAAGATTAGCGAGATGAGTTCTCCTTTTTGATGGTTTACAAGACTCATTAAATTCCACAGTTTCTAACATCAGGTTTAACAGATGAATAATGAAAGAGGCAAAAAGTATCATATTCTAAATAGTTGACTTCTCTTTGTCATGCGCCCTAAAAAATTCATTGAGATTTCAAAATTATGATTGGTGACATTTAACACAAACAAACCGATTCTACTTTCGTAGCTGAAGCCATCGGCATGAGTGGAGAATTATAACAGGGTAGAAACTCCTAAAATTCCAATTTAGAGAAGTCTAATTTTTGTCTTCTTTGTCCAGTCCACTTTTTCTTTTATTATGAGTTTTTAGCTTTGTCAATACACAAGCATATCTTTGGTCCTATCACAATCACATATAGCCAATTGTTCAAGGGTACAAGAGTATAAGTCCAAAATGGCAAACAGATCAAAAAGACCCAGAACTATCACCTTTTTTTTCCTAACGGAGTTGACTTGTCTAGCAGTGGACCAGAATCATTCTCGCATTCCTCAGAAGGAAAGGGTATGCAAAGATCAGATGGGAATATGTGTTTACCTGCACCATAAACATTCTTGCTGGAATTGGCAGCAGAATGGCTTTCACTTAACTCTTGCACCATTGAGGGCCCAATCATCGACTCAGAATGTGTTTTCCGACTCCTGAACTCAGCTTCACTAGTTTTCTTGATCTGAAGTTCAGGAACCATATCTTCACTGTCGCTCCCTAGGCAGATGACACAATGAGACCTACCATTTAATTGCTGCAACCTTGCTAGTATAAGCTTTTAACTTACACTTATCATTTACTTCTTATGAAGCTCTTACCAAGCTTACTTTATGAGTTTGGAAACTGATATGCTGAACAGTAGAGAAAAAATAAGGATGAATTGACAAAACCAATATTTTATCTTCTCTAGGTTCCCGGGGTTTAAGTTTCTCATGTCTAAGATCAAGTGCATAACCTGGATGGAAGAGTAGCAGGGAAGGAAATTGCATGTTAGACAAATATTTTCTCTCCTGAGCCATGTGACTCGGACATAAATGGGACATTCAATAGCCAAATCACCAATTGATAAGTACCACTTGAGCACCTTTTGCAGTTGTCCCAAAGTTCAAAAATTTGTATGGGAATGTATACTAGTCATAGCAAGGACATCCTCAATTCTTGGCTGAAGAGTTACTGCAATAATTCCACTTCCTATGCTTTTATAAATCTTAACAGTACTGAGATTACACATGGAATTGACTAAATATATAAGATCCAAGTATTAGCAAATCAACAAAAAGTCAGAAATTGTCACCTATTTTTATAAATGTACTTGATTTGTGTGGCTGTGCTTGATTAGAACCATGGCAAGCATTCTGGGGACAAGAGGATTTGCAACAATCAGCAGACAACATCCTTCTGCCTACAGTGCTGACATCCTTCTTAGAAGTGGCAGCAGAATAACCTTCATTTAGTTCTCCCTTTGTTGAGGGCCCCATATTTGAGACCAAATGTGTTTTCTGGTAGACGAAATCAGATTCCTCATTTATCTCAATTGCATTTTCTTCGAACTCCATATCCTCATTGTCATTTCCTGCACAGAGACTTAAAATATAAGAAACCTTCTATGATCTATCAAGCATCTGCAAGCTGCGTGCGTTTTAGCATAGTCATTTACTTCTTTATGAAGCTTACTTCCATAGACATCGAACAACTTTTGAATAAAGTGAGAGAATACGGAAAGTTGACAAAGTAGACAGACTTCTCTTTTTTCTAGGTTCCCAATGCTCTATAAATTAAGAATACTAGATGGAGGATGAAAGACTAGAAGCAGCAAAATCACATGCTAATGGGTAGTTCTATATTTAGGATCAGACGTCCAATGTGATTTTCATTAGTAAAAAACAAATTACCAACATGAAAAGTGGTTTTCTCTCAGATAGAGAACCGAGGAAAATTTGTATGCTTGCCCTTGCTCCAGCTGAAACTGGAAATGTCCAATTGCTAGATGAGAAGTTTCATAAGTCATCATCCCTCAGTCAACCTGTTTGTATTACGTGCATAGTGTTATAACAATATCTTCCAATCCTTCGATGAAGTATGATATGTGAAATCTCCTCTTTCATGGCATGTTATAAAGTAATTGATGGGTATACATTTCTGGTGAGAGAGGCAGCTGGAAAAATATGTATAAATGATACTTGTTCTGAATGAAACTGAGAACAGGTTAATACCACGAGCGGAATTTTAGAAGTCATTATCCTACAGTTAACCAATTTGCATTGGAAGGTACACTTACATAGCGAGCATATCTTCAAAATTTTAAATGAAGCACTACTATAATCACTGTAACACCTATGGTTTAAGGAAAACCTTATTAGTACCACATTGAAAGAAATAACCTGAAAATCAAGATCCATACTTGGAAAGAGAGAAATAAAAAAAAAAAAAAAGCAATCCCCAATTATCACCTTTTTGCATAATTGAACATGACTTGTCCGGCCGTCCTTGATCAGAATGAAAGTCAGCATGCTCAGGAGGAGAGGATCGGCAATGCCCAGCAGAGAATATGTTTTTTATTGCACCGCCAGTTTTCTTCCTAGAAGGGGCTACAAAGCAATCTTCATTTATTCCTTGCCAGGTTGAGGTTCCTATCTTTGACTTAGAATGGATTTTCTTAGTCCTGAACTCAATTCTGCTCGTGTTGTCAGTCTCCATTTTCTTGCAAACCATATCTTCAGTTTCATTACCTACACAAACTTCAAAATCTGAGAAACCAGCTACTTAAGTGGCTAAGTTGTGTTAGTTCATTTTGAACATAACCTAGCATCTACTTCTTTAAGGAACTCCCATCCTTATACATCTGTCAAGTGATAACTTGAAGTGGAAAAAAAAGGGTCGAGCAATTTGACAAAATAGACAGCAAATTTACTTTTCAAGGCTTCAAGCACTGTAAACTACGTTGGGTGTGAGATATACTATATTAGATGGGAAATACAGAGTAAAGGAGTTACCAAAATTACATTTTAGAGAATAGTTTTCTCTTTCATTGCATGTGACTTAGACATTCAATGGATCTTAAGTAGCAAGCAAGGGATGAAAATAAATGCTTCTAACTTCTCTCTACATAGTTTGTTCTGGCCAGAATTTACTGAGTTTTAATGCCACATTTGAAATTTGTGAAGTGGGCAACTCATCGTCGAGCATTTGAGCAATTTGTACTAGAAGGCGTACTTTTCCACATAGGATAAGTTTCCAATCCTTGATACTTGTAATGCTCAGTTGCTGATGGTTTTAGTTAAAATCTTAACAACACGGAGATCAGAAGTGGGTATGCAAGATCAAACAATCAACAAACAGATAAAAAGAATCCCAAGTTATAACCTTTCAGAACAAAATATCCTTGACCAGAACCATTGCCAGCATCTTCCGGAGAAAACCATCTATAAAGATCAGCAGAGGATATATTTCTGCTCATGTAAACATTCTTCAGAGAACTGGCTGCAGAAAAACCTTCATTGAATCCTTGCCTTGTTGAGAGCCTTATCTTTGATGTAGATAGTGTTCTCTTACTTTTGAATTCAGCTTCATTAATTCTCTCAATCTCGATTTCCTCAAGATCCATATTTCCACTCTTGTTCCCTGCACAGACATTTAAAAAAATGAGGAACCCACTATTTAACTTGTTGCAAGCACTATTGTTGGCATTCCTCATTGCAACTTTACCATTTTTGTTTAATAAGGCTGCTTCTCTAAATTCAGCTACATTAATTCTCTCAATTTCAACTTCCTCGAGATCCATATCTCCATTCTTGTTCCCTGTAGAGATAAAAGAAAATGAGGAACCTACTATTTAAGTTGATCAATCATTATTGTTGGTGTTCTCTATCACTAAAAATGACTTTTCTCTAACACATCTGCTATAAGTTGAAGAAACAAAAAGAGGAGAAATGTCTGACAAAATAGACTTCTCCTTTTTCCTTCTCAATTCTCCAAGGCTCTTTTAATTCAGTGGGTTGTAAGATTTAGTGTAATTGACGTAGGGAAAAAGAGTATATGAGGATATATAAACAAAATAGACAATATAAGGAGTTGCCTTTTAATTAGTGGAATGTAACTCTGACATCCATTTTATGATCTTCAAATTATAGATGAATTATCAATTTCTTGCAAGAAAGAAGATGATGGAACTTCTGTTTCTATTGTGTTTGTTTTGGCTAAAACTAGCAATAGCTGATGCCATTTCAGGGTTTTGACATAGAAGTCCCTGTTTGCTCGTTAACCTTGGAAAATAACCATATCACCCATTCTAAAAATACATATACGAGTCAGTGCTAAGTAAGACCTAAGGATGCAACTCATTAGGTTTCAGATGGGAGTCACCATGCGGAATTAGGAAAATTACCCATTTCCATTCATAATTTGGAATTCTTCAAGGGAGGAAAACACTTAAAAGGGCTAGCAAAAGAATCACCAAACTCCTACTGCGATCCTACAAGCATGTCCAAACTGTGAGTGCTTGCCCAAACTTCCAGCAAAGAAAGGAATATTGCATAGGAACAAATACAACTATAAGTATAATGAAATGTAATGTCCCTTTAATGGATAGTCATGCATTCCTCTAACTGGGGCTTAAAGATGCACAGTCAAATCGGCATCGATAGCGATGCAAAAGGACTTCTAGAAATAAGGGGATTGTAAATACCCTTTTACCCACTTCAGGAATTTTAAATACTCTGATTTCCTTTTCCAGAAAGGCTCCAGACACATTTTCTCCAACTAGAGAACGTCCATTCACATAACACAAAAAGCAAACTCAAGTATGAGAAGAAAGGATAAACTTCCTAAGAAACAAATTTCTAACCCAAACAAAAGAGAGAAATAAATTAAAGGAACTCGCGAAAGAAGATACTTTCATGAATAAACAATCAGTTGCAACAAAATTTGCGGTAATGCTTTAAATATGCACCAATAATATTTTTCAGGAAAGTACCTCTTAGTGTGGGTTTTAATTGAATTCTCCTTGTCTTTTTTCTTTGACAATCATGAGGAACTGATTGTTCATCCAAGCCAATCTCAATGACATTCTTACAGCTTGAAGCATAACCCTGCAACTTTCCCACAGTTGTCTTACGTTTCCTGTGAGCAATTGGAGCTGAAATACCCAAACTATTACTTGTTTTTGTTGCTTCCGCATTCTGAGAGCTGGAAGAAATTCTCTGTGCTTCTGCAATGGTCTCATAGCAGGCCCCTCTCTTGGATCTTGTTCTTTCATCAACTTGAAATGAGAATACCTTTGTTGCTTCATCATAGTTCTTTGACTGCCTATCACTCTGAATGAAGAGATTGATAATTACGTTATCAACTTTAAATGGTCAATAATAAGAATCAATAGGTATTTTGATTTCTCGAATCATAGAGCTTCTCTGTGGTCTACTAACATTTCTTAAGTCTGTCCGTGACTAGTGAAAATCTACAAACTCCATATTACTAAGACACTAATCAAAAATCAATGGAATAACAGTTACACCCTGTGCATGCGTATGTACTTTTGCAGTGAAAGCAACAAACTGAAGTTACTTTAAGCTCAAGGGGATGTAATTGCTCAGCTGGACTGTTGAAAAGCACCAATTGCCCAAATCTAATTGCTAGATAAGACCATTTGAATTCTTGAAAAAACTTCATATTTGTCAAATGAATAGAGATAGCTTTCTGCTACCTGCCCACCCACCCACCCACCCCTCCCGGAGAGGAAATAAGGGTATAAAGGTTGCACCAGAAGATGAAACTTGAGGCCTTGCTAAAAGAACCTCAGCTAATTAACCCAACAACAATAAATTTGCAGAGTATCTTCAAATACACCAATATAAAGCTGCATACGCATGTGAATCATGTGTACTGAAGCAAACAAGGTTATAAATCGAAAGGCGCATAACAAAACCTATAAACTAACAGTTATCCACTCACTTACTCCATCGGCACATCATACTCCAGCAAGTTTCCAATCATAACCCCAACATTTCCGTGATGATCCTACTAAAAACATACACAAAATTTTCGCTCCAAAGCTGCACGTGATTCCAATCGCAAAATACGCTAAATCAAAAGACCTACACATCCCATTGATGAAAAACCTCGAATGCATGCATGGTGTCTGAATCCGTTTCATGAAAATGTGATAGAGAACGAGGCTTACCGGTTTTGAACAGAAAATCCTACGGTGGCTCCGCCGGGATGAGGCGGCTACCCCGTCTTAGTACGTCTACATCCTTTCCCCCCCCCCCCCTCCCCCCCTTTTTCTACGGTGTAATTAATAATACTGTTTGGGTGACTTCAGTCTTCACCCCCACAATCTTTTTAGCCAAAAAACAAAAAACAGCTTATAAAATAATTAAAAAAAAAAACTTACCATTTTGCTCAATGGCATCTATCAACCTTTCATGGCTTGTCTGAATTTGTTTTACCTTCAACAACTTGTTTCATATATACATACACAGACACCCAATCTGTTTCACAATAAATTGTACTAACATTAATCACATAATACATAAAAGGATTCTGATTAATCCCATGCAATCTGTTTCATTTATCCTAATTTCTACATAATAATCCTGACCTGTCTTATATTTACATTAAATTCGAACAATTATAATAAATAAAAATATTTTTAAAAATTCAAAATCAATAATGATTATGGTGGACAACATGTTTTTGCACAAAACCCAAAAAAAAAAGGTTATGTAAATTTATGTTTAATACAAAAAGGCAAGGAAAATAACATATGGTATGTGTTTTTTTAAAAAAAAGAAAAAAACACTCAAAACACATAAATGATATTATTGTATTTGCAGAAGAATCTTTGAAAATTTATTGCATTATTTAATTTCATAATCATGTGTAATAATTAGGGTCTATCTGCTATTTCACTAACTACTCAAATAATTATAATAAGAAAACAAACACTGTTTTTTTTCATAATTTCAAAATCGAAAGTAATTACGATGGGCCATTTAATTTTGGAAAAAAAGTTATTTAATTTGTGTTTGCAAAAGTTTATTTGTAAATAAAACAACATAAAAGAAAAGGAAAAAAATTGCTTAAGACCACACAAAAGACATATATTTACAACACAATGAGACATAAAAAGAAGGGTAAAAAATATTTTATCATTTGAATTATAGCCGTTTTTAGATTTTTGTCATTTTATTTTATTTTATTTTAACTTATATACCAATTACACGACTTTTGTAAGTTATCACCTCAAACCACTTTTTGATAGAATTTTTAGAAAAAATGGTCACATACAGCGCACATGTGTGATTTCCATAACAAAATCTCAAAATTGATTCATTTTTTGAGGAATTCATCATGTTTTTACAACAAAAAATGAAAGTCAATATGAAATTTAACAAATCCATGATGATTTCTCAGATAAGGAAGATTCTTGAATATGGGAATTGTATGTGAAAGTTTTTCAGTAGAAAATTTCACCGAAAAATGATTGAAGTGGTAACTTGTAAAACACGTATAATTAATATGGTAAATTGAAATAAAAATAAAAAAGTTAGATGACAAAGTACAAAAAAATCATATTTCCAGAGGCAAAATATTTTTTAATTATCTTGAAAAATAAAACACGTAACACTTACGCGTGGTGTGTACGAGAGCGAGATAGAGATGGGGACATACCTTCATTTCGAATATTCGTCGTCGTCTGAATAAAAATGTACTAATCTCGAAAAAAAAGAAATAAAAAATGGAACTGATAACATAGAAAAGAGGAAAGAAATTGAAACGAAATGAATTGGGAAGAAGAAAAAGGTCCTTTGAGTTTGAGAAGTGTGGTGTGGGTATGAATGAGATGAGAGAGAAGGTATTGAGGATTCAAGAATTCAGACATTTATTTGTATTCATTCATAAAAAAAACAACCTGGTTTTCGTAATTAATAGCGTAAGACGCGTTTCCCATAAAACCTTCGACTCCCTTTCTTTCTCTATTATTGTTACTAAAAAGTCTACTGCCGTAGGACAAAAAGTTGGTGCCTAATCATACAACTAACGTTGCCATGTAATCACAATAAAGGAACTCCTTTGTATTATTTGAATTTTCAAACTTCTCCACAACATACATTTGGTGATGTTTTTCGGGACTGTTGTCGGTTTTTGTGAATTATACTTAATTTTGACTGGTATTACGTCCGTAGAAACGGTACTTGTATTTTAATTTATGTGTCTGCAAAAAATATAATTTTCTATTATTTCATTAATAATTTAATTGTGAAGTTTAATAAGAATTTGACTGTTGCATTACATATATATATATATATATTTGTGTGGCCAATTTTTCATTGATTTATTATGGTAATTTCAAAAGGGTCGTTACCATTTCTCATTTGACATATATAAAATTTTGACTTTTATACTGAGAATAATCTTACATGAGATTTGAGAAATATACTTCATACCCCCACAAATATTTTAAAATTAGCAACATGACTAAAGATTGGTTCACAATCTCATCTTGTTCGTACGCATGAGATGAAACACTGATGTGGGCTAATAGAGTTTTATCGTGAAATCATGATCAGCCGTTAATGCACATCATGACATAAAAATAAGGACGAGTGTCAGAACTCTCCATCGGTACATCTTACCAATTTATCAAGTTTTATTTAATTTAGGCATTGTCATAACTTATCATATTGATCTTTTAAGAAGAAGGCGGAGATGTATAATACAACTTGGGATTTGGGATGCACCAAATGTGTTTGTATAGTGCCTATGTTGGTCTAATACAATGCAACATTTTGAGGTTTGGGATTCCGCTTTCTTGAATGTTGTCCCAAATTGGCTTCGTTTTCACTAATATTTTGGATCAATCAACCACCATTATTGGAAAATAGATTAAACAATACAAACAAATACGTTTTTCCTCTAAATATAATTGATGCAAAAATTTAAATTTTGACCACGATTAATCAACATTAATCGCGGTTTTACCCATCACAAAAATATTTGTCAAAATTCTGAGTTGTAGTTAATGTTTTGGCCTTATTTGCAGAATAACGTTTGACAGTCATTGTGCACCCATAATTAATTAGTATACGCTGCAACTTTTTACTTGTGGCTGTGATTTCTGCATCAGTATCTATCTTTTGTTGTGATGCTAAGTATGAAGATACCATACTTGTCGTAAAAGGTGAACAAACTTATATTTGTTGTGAATGTGATCGGCATGAATATTCAATGTGTAGACATCCAAGAAATATTGGCTTAGTTTTAAGAAGATTGATTGTCTCCAACTCAATTCTTAAGGTTGGTCAGACCTAGGAAATAGCTAAAATCTATAATTTTTTATTAATTTTAATCAACATTCTTAATGAAGTGTTAATTAAATGGTAAAATTAAAATTTTGGTTATAAGTTCGAGTACTCTAAATATGAGTATATATCTATTTTTATAATTATTTATGTTTTTTTTGCTCTGTATGTAAAAGCTTTTTTTTAATTTGAAATTTGATTCAATATTGCCTATAGTTTTTCTTAGTTATTGAATAATGTAATGAATCGTATGATCGTATCTATATGTTATAAAAAGTAATAATGGGTCCATTTAGACTACATGTATATATATATATTTATATAAGATAATTATATTTACACCCCTTATTTATTGTCATTTTATACAAACCATTCATGTCTTTTGAAAAATTATAAAAACCACCCCTGACAACTTTTAAAATTCAAGGGCATTTTTGTCTTTAAAAATTTATTTTAAGGGTTGACCTAGTCAACACAGGTTTTTTTGGGCTTTAAAGGCTATTAGGTATAGTTTTTGTAATTTTTCAAAAGACAAGAATAGTTTGTGTAAAAGGATAATAAATGGGGGGTGTAAATGTAATTATCCCTTTTATGTATGGTGCTAATACATATAAATTTAGTAGTATATCGAGACATTTTGTGCAGGACTGTGGGGAGACCAGAGTCAATGTACATCCCACAATTAATGAATTAATTAATTAATTGGACATTTAAATATATAAATGACTGAAACTCTAATCTCAAACTAATTTAATTTAAATTTTCAAATCTGGCATTAATTCTTCCTCCCTTGACCTATTTTATGCTGCTTCATATAATGTTAATTTTGTAATTTCTTTTAATATGTACACGTTATATATAAAACTTGAATTTTTGCACTTTTTAATCTAAATATTTTATATTAAATTAAATTAAATAAATCAATTTGTTACAGATGGGGCACATTTAACTACCACAACATAATTTAAGGGTAAGTTACAACGATTTTCCATGAGGTTTAACATAATTACAAATACTCGTTATTGTTTGAAAAATTACAAATACTCCCTGATATTTGATGAAATTATGTAATTTTTAGATGGAGGTATAAGATTGTCAACTTTACCCTTACTATATTTTTTATTTTTTTTTTAAGAAAATGAAAAACTTATAAACAAATGGAATGGGATGGATAGAAAAATTTTAAAAATTGTGAAAAGATTACCCACTTAGTCCATAAAAAAAATTTAAAAATAAATAAAATTAAAATTTTTTAACCCGCAAGGGCATTTCGGCCAGTTCACCACGAAAAACGAATGGAATCTTAATGATTGGGCTAATTGTTAGATGACTATTAAAATCAATGAGGTATGATAATTTTTCAAATAACAAAAAAGATATTCGTAATTATGTCAAATCTCATAAAATATGATTGTAATTTATCCTAGATTTAAAAATATCAAATTGGTGCACAAGATTTTTACTTTCCATAAGAGCCAAAAAAATGAGACTACCACATCCCAAAAGTCCACATAAATGTGCTAATACTCAATAATTATCATTTATATATAATAATTTTATATGAAGAAGGTGGCAGATTTGACCAGTAATGCTCTTTACTGCTGCAAGTCGTTGTGATTTGATGTATAATTAATTTTAAAAGCTTGTGATAAAATCTAAAGGTGACCCCTATTTGAGTTGGTGAATATATACACAGACGTGTGTGAGTCCATTTTGTGGTACCTAACCTCTGCGGAATGAATCAAAGAAAACAAGAAAATTAAATCTTAGGAAAGGAGTTGTGTCATTGTCTATCTCTTGTCGGGGAAAAAGACTCAAATTATCACTGCTTCTTTACTTCTTTCATTTTTTCTTTCATAATACCTTGTTTGGTATGAGAGATTTGGTGAGCAAAAACTCTTTCTTTCCTCAGATTAATTTGCCTAACACCCACTTCTTGAAATTTTAATTTGACTATTTCAATAACTATATATATATATATATATATATATTATAATTCTTGAAATAGTCCCATAATATGTACATAATTTCAATGGTATTTGGGACAACAACCGACCAATTTGCATGCGGAAAAGTAGATTCCTTCTAGACCACGGTGAGGCAATCCTAAGTACGTACTAGGTGAAGCTTCCCACAAAGTGGGCTCATCTCCTTTAAGACAGCGCAGCGCCAACACACCCTACTACCCAGTCTACCCCACCCCCCCCCCCCACCCACCCCCCCAC
>NC_026145.1:14321399-14421564 GCF_000512975.1 Sesamum indicum | reverse complement strand
CCCCCCCCCCCCCACCCACCCACCACTACTACCACCAATCAAGAACTTCCCTTTACATATCACATGATCCACTCCAGGGGAACTCACAGCCCTGGATGCATTTCAGAGAGAGAGAGAGGTGAGTAGTTATGTAGCATGCATATATATAGTAGCAGAGAGGAGAAAATTAAAGAAATCTGATGCAAGTTGTTGATAGTTTTGGTTAATTTTGAGAGTTGAAAGACTCTTGAGAGATAGTCCAAACTGTTGAACAGAACCAGGAAGATATTGTAACAGCCGATGGTAAAATCATAAACTTTTTATTACAGGTTAGACAACAACTTCAAGAATTTATGAGCCATCATCAGCTTTACTGTGTCTGCATTAAATTCACACCTCATCTGCTTATTTCGTAGGTTCTCTCTCTCTCTCTCTCTCTCTCTCTCTCACACACACACACACACACACACACACACATAGAATAATAGCTCAGTTCTCTGTTATTTCTTGCTTGAACAGACATCATATCCATTTTCTTGCTGTTATCCTGCCTGGGTGATTATGGTTCTTGTTGAAAATTGAAGTTCACAAGCTTTTTTAATCAGGGTTTTTTTTTCTCTATATTTGTTCTTCAACAAATTTTCCAAGTGGATATTCTTCTTTCTGCTATGAATTTCTAACATTTAGTTAACTGGGCTGTCATTGGTTTATGTTAGGTTCCATTGTAATAATTTTATTTATCTATCTACTTTTTTTCCCTTAAATTTATTTTTATTTATAGTTGTATTCATGCTGTATTCAGCAGGTTTCTATGGTAGCACTGGAGTTCAAAAATTGAATCTTGATAGCTTCTTTCAGTTTTGAAGATGAAGTGTTTTCATCATTTCAAGGATAGAGTTAAAAGCAGGGTACAGAAATCAGCACCAATTTTGAAAAACCAGAACAAATCAGATACATCAGAAGCTGAGAGAGTAACAAAGTCTTCTGGTTCAGGTTCTCTGCCACGTACTATTCCTGAAATATACGAAGAGAAAGCTCAGAATTTGAGGGTGTTCACGTTTGCGGAGCTAAGGCAAGCAACAAGTAACTTCAGTAGATTACTTAAGATTGGCGAAGGCGGTTTTGGATGTGTGTACAAGGGAACCATCAAGCCTGTTGATGGCAAGGGTGAACCTTCGGTGGTTGCTATCAAGAAACTCAACAGAGACGGCTATCAGGTAAATGATCATGTAATTCTATTCCATTACAATGCTGAGGTTGTAGTACTGCAAGACGAAACATAAGTGAGCTTATCTGAACAAGTTCAGGGTCACAAGCAATGGGTAGCAGAAGTGCAGTTTCTTGGTGTGGTGGAGCATTCCAATCTTGTCAAGCTTATCGGATACTGTGCTATGGATGGAGAGAGAGGTATACAGAGGCTACTAGTGTATGAATACATGCCTAACAAAAGCCTGGAAGATCATCTTTTCAACAAGGCTCATTCTGCTCTATCCTGGGATCGGAGACTGCAGATAATGCTTGGGGCGGCACAGGGATTGGCTTATCTCCATGAAGAATTAGAAATCCAGGTTCCCTTCTTGTTTTTGTGCCCTTGATTGCTGTGTGTTTGCGGAAATGATGAATGAGTCCAGCTAACGAATTATTGATCTTTGGGAAGAGTTCATCTTTGAAACTTTAGATGAGATGGTTTGCTTTGTTCACTTAGTTCTGTTAATGGTTAGGTTATATATCGGGATTTCAAGTCATCGAATGTGCTGTTGGATGAGGAGTTCAAGCCAAAGCTTTCGGACTTTGGGCTTGCGAGGGAGGGGCCAACGCCCGGTCATACTCATGTTTCTACTGCGGTATGTCATTTTTGGTACACATAGCATAAGCATTTCATGTAAGGTCGCGTTTGGATTAACGTGTTTGAAGATAAGGATTTTAGATTCACAACAAATTCTTTTTAGCTTGTACGGAGTTCAAATGTTTGAGCGACCTCTTTTCAGTTATTATGGTGGATTTCAAATCAATCTAATCATTTCTCTAAATCCTTCCTCTGAAACGGAATATGAAGGAATTTATGAAAGATTGCATGGACTTTAAGTAACTTCTGCAACTTGCTGTCCTGTTTGTTCTGTTATATGGCTGAAACAGAAAAGATTAACTATAGACTTTCAAGAATTTGAGATCTTATTTGCAATCAGTGGTTAGTTTTCAAAAGATTGATAGCTTCTGCTTTCTGTTCATAGGTTGTTGGAACATATGGATATGCAGCCCCAGATTACATAGAGACAGGACATCTTACCTCAAAGAGTGATGTCTGGAGCTTCGGAGTTGTGTTGTATGAGATCTTGACGGGCAGACGATCCCTGGAAAGGGACCGACCCAGGTCTGAGCAGAAAATGCTGGACTGGGTGAAACAGTATCCTGCTGATAGCCGGAAATTTGGCATGATCATGGATCCGAGACTTGAGAATCAGTACTCACTCAGTGCAGCCCGTAAAATTGCCAAATTAGCCGATAGTTGTTTGGTAAAAAGTGCAAAAGACCGACCAAAGATGAGCAAGGTGGTGGAGAGCTTGAAGCAAATAGTTCAGGTTGAGAATGCTGAAAGCCCTCCCACAAAGTATTTGGAGGATGCTGAAGATAACGCAGTGGAGGAGAAGCCTGTGAAAGAGAAGGGGGCATCAGAATCAGCCAAGAGGAGAATCGCACATTTGGCTAAAATAAGTGAGAATCTGGGGGGAGTGAGTGGAAGGAGGTTTATGATCATGCAGAGGGCCAAAGTGACATAAATCAAATTTCTGTTTGTTGGAAATGCCTAAGACTTTACGGGGCTGTCGAAGAACGTAGCAGGTTGAAAGCATGTGTTGGAACTTATTTGTGACAGATTTTGAGTTGTCAGCTTAAAAGCTAGTACACTGATATAATCTAGTAGAGAACTGTCTGAAGGAATGAATCGTAGACTTCTGCTAATTGAGAAGGTATGCAGAAGGAGAAGAATTGAACTGCCAAGTTAATATATTATCACATGGTTCATCTTGGGAGTATTTTTCCCCCTACTGGAAAATTCTCATCCAGTCTTGATTTCTACTTTCATCCAATTAATTGTGCGGCAGTGTTATTTTACTTGCCATGTGTGATCGAACTCAATCTGAGCTTAAATTTCTCATACTGGTGGTTGGTTTTCTTTTCTGTAGCTATCCTTGTACTAAAGAATAACCACCTAAACGCTTGACCCAATTACCATAGCTACTTCAGTTTCTTAAAAGCAACAACTTGAATGCTCCTTAATCTATCATCTGCTGCATTATTAGATGCAGTTTCACACTCTTTAACAGACAGCAAATGCATAGGTTAGTGAAGCTGAAATACCAGGTTCCTTTCTCTTAACAGGAAAACCTGTTAACTCTTGCCTTTCTTTACTTTCGGTTCAATGTATATTGTACACAATGATCATCTAAGAGGATTTAGTATTAAAAGTTACAGAAATAAGAAACAGTGTGTTCAAATCTCAATCAAACTTTAGGATCTCAACTAGCCTACAGAGTTCCTTATGATCATCAAGTGTTAACTGAGCATAAGGAAGAACTAAATTGGTTCCCACTTAAAAGGTGTGGATACCAAAAATAATGGAGACATCTGTTCGAGGCTAATAGGGAAAAAAGAACATTAGAACCAATCTGACCAAAGTCTCTGTACACATGTGGTTGTCAATTAACTAGTCATCATCTTGTACTGCAAAATGCTGTTGCTGTCTCCCATCAAATGTTATTCGTGGGGCAAATTGCAAGATGAGATTATTAATTCAGCCTATATGAAAAATAATTAAGTCAACAGTAATGAAGTGGAACCAACAGCTCAAACTGCATATGGGAATGCATACTAGTCTTTCAAACGAAACGTAATTATCACCTGCTAATAATGAGAAATCTCAGATGGTGAGTTTGAGTCTGTTAGTCTGTGTAGACCACAGCTGTTCTCATCCCTACTCAATTTTGGCATAAGAAACACTGTAAAACCAAAGTTGTGCAAAGTTAATAAATAAATGATCTGACAGACTGAACTAGTGCATTCGAAGCAGTTACATTCTTCAGAGCAAGCAGTTTTAGACACAAATGATAATGAGGAGAGATAAATTCTGGGTGAAAGTGTATCCAAAGCTTCAGGAAGCACTTCATGAAGAACCTAGAACTTGCTCTAATTCTACATAAAAAAATGGTTAGTTAACTAAATATACAAAGGACAGTTTCATACTTCACAATATGTAGAAGTGCCCCAAAAGTAATTAAGATTTCACAAGAACCATACAACATTGATCCGAGTTCAGAAGAGAGGTGCTGATACTAAGTGAAACTGCAAGTGTTGACCAAGTTCTTTCCTTCCTATACATAGAATATCAATTTAAGAAGATTAAAAATCTCCTTGTTATGAGAGAGAATTCTTACCTCCATTTATAAGACTACTCTCTCAAGGTCAATATGATTTCAACACATAGAGACTGGGGTAGTCGGTCCAGGTCATAAGACATTTGCCAAATTGAACACCCATCACCTCACCTGAATAGGCATTAAAGTGAGGTCATGAGAATTTGCCAACCTCAGTTATTGTCACCTAATAAAACACGATAAAAATGGCAGGACATTAAAATTTATGTTCTCAGCAGAGATATATGCAATATTTTATAACCTTAAGTGAAGCAAACCATACACACTAGCAAAAAAGAAGAATGGTGCAGAACTAGTGATTCGGCTTGCTCTCTTCTCATTCATCAAATTGAGCAAAACCTGAAAGAATAACAGAAATTGGTACAGACGAGTAAAAAGACAAGCAAATAGTTAACTAAATGGAGTGCTAATTTTATCAAACTCAACTTGTCCACATTGAGAAAAATCTACCTCAGAGCCAGACCAAGATTATTATTGAAAATGCAAATTTAACAGATAAAAACATATAAAGCATTAAGACATGAAGGGTTTATAAAATCAAGGTGCTTCTTGACATGGAACATCTTTTCCTCCCCTAAACTGATTGCTTTGTGTTTTTGAATACCAATAGGCTTTGTCTTATATAACTGAAGACATTCTTAAACATAAAATATTTTATAGTGCCTCATGATCAACTATTACATTAGTAAAAACAATAATCAGAATAGAATGTGCATGCCAGTTGATGCTGAGAATCGAGACAGGATATTATATGCAGTGAAGCATGTCCTACCATTCCATGCACCAAACTTGCTTTTACAACATTGCAAGATTTATTTGTTTATCTGCAATTATATATATATATATATTATATATATACGTGTATACATCTACATAGTATGATCCATCCCAAATAAAAATCTTACTTTTAGACTCTAGAAGTCGAGCCAAATTCAGATAAGGAGCTTGCGACCAAATCATATGACTATAACTTATGCCTTTGACTTTGGCAACAAAATCTAATATTGTACAGGATTTGCAGTGAAAATAGAGTCAATAAACATTATCTTTGAATAACTTGATGCCCAACATGTAGCTAAACAAGAATTACCTTTCAACCGTTAAATATCAATGGTAATAGCATTAGCATGCCATTCTAAATTTGAAATTCAACAGTTTGGCGAGTCATTGACGAATAAGTTATCGTTCCTCATAAAAGAAACCTACAAGAGGCACATTGAGGAGTCATTCGTTCAGACTTCCAGATTCTGATCCAGGTGTAAGTTCCAGCTGGTGTACCGAAGATGTCTTTATATAGCAAAACCAAACACTATCAAGCAGTCATTTCATATACTCATCTGCTGATGGCTTCTGCGTTGTGCTGGACTGATTGTCAGCGAATTCAAAAAGGTCAAAGCTTGTTTTCTGATACATCCTATTTCTATGTATAAAGTCATATGTTATGTACATTAGGAAGTCTATAAAGAGACTCTTCCCTGTTATTTCTTTTGTACAATCAATATCTTCTTCTATATCATGATATGCTTTTTCCAAAATCTTATATGTTATTTCATCAAACTCAAAGGGAATCTCCCTCAACTTCTTTGCCCACATCGCCGTCCTGTGCGGTAACCCTTGCTTGCGTAGGTTGGACAATAATAGGTTAGTTGTAACTACATCTGGAATAAAGGCCATCTTAAGTAATTTTCCGGTCAAGATCATTGCACGATCTAGTATATCATGGCAGACACCATTCATCAGAGTATTGTAGGTAACTGTATCTGGAACTATTCCAGTAGAAATAAGCTCATCAAACATCATAATAGCTCGATTCATCCTCTGGCTTCTGCAGTAACCATGAATCTGTATGTTATAGGTTGTAACATCTGGGTCCCAACCACTAGACAGCATTGTGTTTGCCAAATACTCCGCATTTAACATGTCAAACTGCCTGCAGTATCCACTGATCAAAGTGTTGTAAGTCACAATATCTGGGGTAAAGCCATGTCTTTGCATTTCAATGTAGGTCTCTGTTGCCGACTTCATCCTGCCCTGTTTACAGAACCCCTTGATAATAATGTTGTAGGTGAGACGATCTGGCAGCAGACCCCTCTCCCTCATCTCCATTTCCAACTTCAATGCTTCATTTAGTTTGCCACAGTTGCAAAAACCAGAAATTAACGAATTGTAAGCAAAGTTATTAGGAACAAGTCCTTTGCTCGTCATTTTTAAGAACATATCATAAGCCTCTTCAACAAAACCTCCTTTAGCAAGTCCATCAATGAATGCAGAAAATGCAACAGCATCAGGAGCCATCCCCAGCACCTCCATTTCTCTCCACAGACCCTGAGCTCTCATCATATCCCCTTTCTTGAAATACCCATCTAGAACCACAGTAAAAGCCACTTTACTGACGGGATAACCCTTTTCTATCATCTCATATATAAGAGAGTTGGCTTCTTGGAGCCTTCCAATTTTAGTCAAGCCTAGAAGAAGTGAAGTACAGGTAGAAGCTGAAGGAGTTAGGCCAAATTTCACCATAATGTTATAGACTTCAAAAGCTTTGTCTTCTAACCCTGCTTTGCCATAGGCAACAATTAAGGAATTAAATGCTATTACACTAACAGGAACCCCTTTCTCAAGCATATTCTCCAACAATTCCAAAGCTTCATCTAATCTCCCTGCCCAACATAGTCCTCCAATTGATATATCAGACAATGAAGAATCTGGAACCAATCCAATCATTGATAGGTTCCTGAGCAATTGTTCCCCATCCTCCTCCTTGCCATACTTGTAATGTCCTGCAGCTAAAATGTTGAAAGTCACACTATCAGGAGCCACACCTTTGCTTCTCATCTCTTCATAAAGCATATTTGCCAGACCAATTTCTCTTGCCTTAACATAGCCATCCATCAAAGCGTTATACAACGCAGTGTTTGGAAACACTCCAATTTCTTGCATCCCATCAAAGATTTTTCTGGCTTCGGCAATATTACCCTCCTTGCAGAAGGCATTTATGATTGTACTAAATGTGGCGGGGCTTGGGTTGCAACCACTTTCAACCATCAGATGCACCCAATTTAATGCATCCAAAGTCCAACCCCTAACACAATACGCATTGATTAAAATGTTATACGTATGCACATCTGGTTCACATCCAAACTTCTGCATTACATACAACAAACTTTCTCCAATCCTTATGCATCCTCTTCTACAAAAGCCAAGAATCATCATATTGTATATATAAATTGAAGGAATGGGTCCTTTACAAACCATGTCTCTATACAACTTCCACACACTGCCACAATAACCAAATCTAAGCAACAATTTTAACAGAACACAAATTGCTGAAACACTCGGCCTCCGACCAACTTCTCTCATTCTACCCAAAACCTCCAAGGCACAAGATGCCATTTCCGCTTTTGTAAAAGAGCGCATTAATGCATCAAGAATGAAAAAGTCCAGTGCATCCTTAAAATACTCTTGCCACACAATATTATAGCTCCTTTCCTCTCCTATTTCCTGAATCACCCACCCGAGCACATCTTGGGCCATAAGCCTAAATTCTTCAGCCACTAATAAATGCACAGCAACACAACATTGTCGAACTACACCATCTGAATGATCACGAAAGACATATTTGAAAAATGCAATTGCAGCCTCCTCTTTCAAAAGCAATTTCATGATCTTTACCAGGGCAAACGCGCAGAAATTGCTGGAAAATCCCTGTAAAAGATACCCTTTCCCCTGTTTGATAATCTTTGAAATTCCAACAGCGAGTTTACGCCTCTCATTCGAATTAATCACAGTGTTGAACGAGTCATCGTCGTAACTACTGCTGAAAGGTGAAAACTGTCCAAGAAAATCGAATTTTGAGGCAACACGAAACGAGCTCGAGCTGTTAAAGCAAACAAACTGAATCAACTGAGGACAAATTCTTAGTCTATCGCGGGGAACAGACCGAAAGTGAACAAGCGCTTCTGAGCTTATGTGGAGAAAGAGAGGGAAAGAAGGGCAGACCTTAAGATTGCTACGCACAGCAGCAGACATCCGCAATGCTCGCCGGTATTTGCGTCGGAAAATGGGGCCTCCGGCGTACGGTGTCTGAAGAGGGTTTTGGCTTTTGGGTTTACGGCTTCATTCCATTACCGCTGAAATTGAAACGAGCCGTGGGAAAACAAAGAACCCCATGGATTTGGGCCTCCAAATAGTTCCCCTGGGCTTGATTGCAATCTCAAGCCCATTAATCTCGGCTCTCGCCCTGTTTGTTTATGTTTTCATTTTCAATTTTCAGTGATAAATATGTATTTTTAATTTTGTTTAGATTTTTATGTAATAATTAAAGTGTGTTTAAATTATTTTAAGAGATTATTTTAAATTATAGTGTCAAATTAATATATTCTTAACGAGAATACTTTAAAAAAAAAAGAAAGAATACTAACTATTGTGTTTCATAGAAATCAAACTCATAGTCAATAAGGCCTAATTTAGTTGGTGAAACTGAAATCTCGTCACTGTAGAGGTTATGGGTATGAACATTGCTATATGCATAGAATATTGTTTTACTATATAGTAGGTGTTGTCTATTGTAATAGTAAGTTTTGTTTTATTTTCATTAATAATAATTTATTGATTCAAATAAAAAAAAATTCTAACTCAAAATTTTGACTCTAAATCTTTAAATTATATATCAATTCAAGCACCACATTTTCGCTTGTGCAACCACTACAAGCACAATGATCGCTACACGGACTAACACTACGTACATAATTGACTAACACTATAAATTGTAAAAATATTTCATAAAATACTTTTAATAAATATAATTAAATACCCTCTAAAATCAACATTTGAAGAACAATACGAGTTGTAATATGATGAGTATTTGATGATTTTTGCTTAACCAGTTTTTCAACTTCTTTTTCATGGTATAAGTGTTGGATTTATTGAGATATTACCCTCTTGAAAAAACTAAAGTTTGTATAATTTTTAATTAAAAAGTATTATACAGTTGAATTTTTATAAAAAAAATATATATTATGGGTACTATGTACATACTATATATAATGTCACATAATTAAATTGGTGAGAAATTAATTCATTTCATTCCTGTTTATAAGGGGGTGATTGTTGGCCCACTTCCATGGCCCAAAGCCCACCAAAGTCTGTTACCCACTTGGGGGTCAGTGGTTGGGTTAAAGATGTTTCGGTTACATGTTGATATCATATCTACACGTATATTGTACGTGGTATGTTTTTAAATTATGGATTGATTTAATTATATTATTTAAAAAATATATATATCAATGTGATACTAAAATATGATAAAAGATTTATATTACTTTGTCCATGATTTTTGACAACTTGGCTACATGGCAGGGTCAGATGTATTTTTCGTATTCTAGAGATCGTATATTTTTGGTCTCATTGATACAAGATTCTCATTAATGATTTTATAGATTATAAAAAATTCTCAATTTTAGTTCTATGTAAAATTTCGTTCATATTTTAACGAAAAAGGTAGCACGTGGCTTAGTATTTTGACAAAAAATAACTTATGAGATCACTAATATATATAGAGTAAAAAATGTTATTTTTCCTTGCATGGCCTATGGTTTTTATACCAAATTGCATATGATGATATGGTGACAACTACTCTATTTGAATTTTGCAGTTAGAAACTCACCAATTTTTATTTTTTTTAATAGCAGCCATTTATTATATCATTTAATATTTAATTTAAATTCAAATATTAATTCAATACATTAATATTTTAAAATAATAAATATATTCAAACGAGAAAAAAAAAGAAAATACTAAAACAATAGACATATACATATATTTTGAGACTCAAATTCACAATATTTTAATTATGAGACGCGAACTTTACCATATAAATAATTTATACACATATATGCATTCAAGAATCAATTTAATGTTGAAAATACATATGGCTATGGTTGGTGATATGGTGTTGTTTTTCAGGTTCTTTGGTTGATCTGAGACAGTGGAAATATGAAGAGGTGTTGAGTGTTGATCATAAGAGAACTGAAAATATAATAAATATTTGGTATTATTGTTATAATTAGTTGAAAACTATTACAATTTTGAAAAGAAAATATATATTATAAGAAAAAACCCCATAAATAATACTCTTGAAATTTTTATTTTTAAAGATTTTCAGCAGCTAGAAATGGTTTCTCTAGGTATGAAAATTCATCTCCTTGATAAATTTAATTAAATGGGATATTTCCTTTTTCTAAACTTGGAAAATTAAATTCCACACATCTATATCTATACTATTTATAAAGTAAGAAATTCTTACTATCATGGTTGGTAATACTACTCGTTTTCTTCACAAATAATCATATTTTTAAATTAATTAGTTTATTAATAATTTTCTATTCATACAAATTTAAAAAATATTAATTTTATCATTTTATCCTTTTTTTTTTTCAATGAACGAAAGAAATATAATAAAAATTTAAATTATACGTACGATCGAGTGTGCTCTAATGGCTAGTTTAAATGAATTCTTAGTTTGCAAGAGAAATTGATCCGAAAAACAAAATATAAAAAACAGCAAGAAAACCTTACACAATGCTTCTACTTCCATAGATTAGCATTCAAACACCCCAAGATTTATAGCTGATGACATCCCAATAGAGGACTCTCAATCCTCTCATCATCATATACACATTCAGATGCCATGATCTTGATCAGCACACCAAATTAAGAAAAGTGAAAATCAAAATTGTGGGATGGACATAAATGATCTCATCCAACTCCTTCTGCCCATCTCTCCTTTTACAGATCAAACCTTTTCAATTTATGTATATATAGTTCTTATGTGTAAATCTCAGGCCACAGCCACTGTCCCTGTTCTTACAGCTTTGTTGGTGTCAGATTCTTTAGCTGGGTCTGATGAGGTTTGTCTGTTTGATCTCTTGGAGGAGCTGGAAACCTTCCATCTCCTCTCGACTTCTTCGTCCATTTCAATCTGTTCTTGCCTGCACTCTTGGCTGCAAAATGGTGTGTTCCCTCTGTAGATTCAAGGATTGGAGAAATTGATTAATGTCACATAATTATGTAATAATTAAGCAAAGTAAGGATTATTACCAAAATCCCAGAAAAGTGTTTATGTATGGATATATGTATACCTGTACATGAAAATGTCCGTGTTGTGGTTGAGTGGTCTGTGGCAAAGGAAGCAAGAATCAAGAAAATGGGGTTGGTAGTTGTCGTAGTCGCAGTATGCCGCAGCTGACCTCATTCTTGCTTTTTATATGGGGTTTATGGGCGGAGGAAGTGGTGGTTCACGGCGGCGGAGGTGGTGGGAGAGAGTTGTGAGTGATTGTGGTGGTGGGAGGGGAAGGATAACAAGGGGTGGGAGTGGTTTTATATAGTGGGAAGGGGTGGCTATAGCTAATCTTGGGTGGTGGATGGAGCAGCAACACCCGTTGACTTTGACTAATCACATTTCTTCACAAGTTTGGGGTGAGAGGCTTTTATTGGTTGAGAGCGATTGGGGTGCATTGGGTGGTGGAGCAGCGGAAGATGACTAAAGTAGTATTATAAAAACCAGTGGCTGTTTACTTTTCCCCAAATCCAAGGGGTTGAGTGTTCTGTTCAGTACAATGCATCTGCTCTGCTGCCCACATTGTCATTCTCTTTTTACTTTTTTGCATTTTGCCCCCTTGTATTTAAGGGAATCTCTCATAGGCCCATAAACTTTTTTTTATTTCTTTCTAACATGTGTGTGTATATATATATTTCTAATTTTTTTGGTTTTAACTTTTCAAGGAAAATTATAATAGTAAATTAAAATTTTGAGCACAATAAAAAATACTCTATATACATAGTGTTCTAGAACAAATTTTATTAATTTTAGTCATATATTTACGGTCTTTAATCACTGATAATATGTTGAAAAAAATTATATTTTCAGATAGTGTTCAATTTAATACATATATATATACATAAATCATAATTTTCTCCCTAGAAAAAAAGTTTAAAAGAATGACAATAAATTCAAGTTACATATGAACATAAACCAAATAACGCTGATTTAAAAGCCTTAACTAGGTTCGTCAGTGTGCATTCTTTTGGTATTTTGGATTTACATCTGCTTTGAATTTGAATGTATTAAATTTTATGTATATATCCAATTTATTATATTCCAATTAAAAGGTTTTTTTTTTAATAACTTTGAATCCGACTCGTTGTCATTCCTACAATTTGTTGAGGCAAAAACACAAATCCAAGAAAATTTTAGTGGTAAAAAAGAAAAGCCCATTGAATTGCAAAAACAAGAAACAAAAGAATGACATCTTGAAAAAGGTGGAAACCAAAAACCACTAAAACCCCATCAATCATTACATCATGGCACCTAAAAATTCCATGATTTCTACTCACACACACTTTTTGTCTTTTTCCCATCACACCACCTTGGAGCTGCGTAGGATTGGGTCCCACCACAACCCCAATTGCTCACCTCAATCATGGGTCCCGCCTCCTCCCATCATAAACCAACAAAACAAGTGGAGCCCACTTGGGGGACCGATTGTGGACGTTGGATTGGATTATGGGATGGGGTGGGGTGGGGTTGGGTTTCAGATCAACGCCATTGTCTCTCCGGCTGCCCGTTGCCCGCGGGCAGCTAATAATATTCTCCTTACCTCTTTTCTTAATTCAATTTGGCTTTGAGGTTGAAAGATTTGGGGGTTACAGTTACACGTGCGGCACTGAGATGTCACCAGCGGAGCATCCAATAATTGCTCCCCATGCTACGTGGCGTTTGGATGCTTCTCGTGCTACGTTGTGGGAGATGTCACTGTTCCCTAGGTCATGCGATGGACGGCTAGGATCAGATCAGCCTGGTGCAACGTGATCCACTATGACTGGTGCAGAATTTGCACCATTGATGTCCAATGAATTATTATTACATTTTTCCTTTTTTTGGGATAAATTTTATCATTACACTTGTTAATAAGATTACGACGAGGATAGAATAGTAATTAACATCACCTTTAAGAGTGTACGGAAAGAGTATAATTTGAGTGGGGTGTTTTGTAGGCATATATGGTGATTTTATTAGATAATTATTATTAATACATAGTGTTTTTTTTTTTTCCTGCTTGCAGGAAAAAGAGAGAGTCGAAAACAACAATAGAGACATATGTCGATGACTAGGACAAAAAGGTTATAATACAGTGAGCGTTGTCGACCATTCAATTCCGATAGTAATTATGATTTAGTCGACGTGTCGAAAATTTACCATCATGCTAGCCACATAAATATTTGTTGATAGACTATCAAGAAGTTTGAAGCACAAAACATAAAGACACAGTCAAACAATTTAATAAATTATTCAATTTAGTACCCCAAAAATCAAACGCAACATGAAATTTTAAATTTAATTACTATAAAAAAATATGATTGATCAAGACGAATTTCAATTTAAACTATTAAAACGACCTTTATTACCAACACTTCCTTTGCTTAATCAAATTTTTAAAGTTTTATTAATGGTCTGAATAAAATCATGATTTTCTGTCTCTGAATAAATATATCTTTAAATAGAGTCGAAAAAATTCTCGACAAACCTCCTCCAATAATTAAGAAGCTTAAATTATTTTATTCAAAATAAATATAATATATTAGAGTCAGAACGAACAAATATAAGTCCCGTCAATACTTATTTATAAGCAAATATATATATGAAGGAAGGAAGAAGTTAATTATTGTAAGAGAGTTGATTAAGGTTAGAAGAAAGGCGACAAATAAATAATGAAAAGTGTGGATCGGACATGTGAGATGTAATAATGTTTGATGGGTCGCATCGAGAGGTGATCAATCATCTCATTTATGTATTTTGAGCCCCAAACGACACGTAGGGTGGTTTTGGAATTTGTCAATTTGGATGATGATGATGATGATGGTGAGAGGAGGAAGAAGGGTTTGCCAAGTCAGTGATGATGTATGGGAAATGGGGAATCCTTGTTTTCTTTTTTATATTCGTTCTTGGGATATTGTTGTCATCTTTATTAATAATAATTGTATGTTCCTGCTTTGTTGAACATGTGTTCGATGAAAGTCCTGAACTAAACTAAGGGGAGGGTGGGGTGGGGAAGACTTGAGTTGTGTTTGTGTGTTTGTTTATTGAGATGGTTAGGTTAGGAATAGGTGGAAGTGAGTCATGAACATGTTGTTATCATGTGCATATTTTGATGCTTCATTTTTAAAGTAAGTGCCATTATGTCATCACCCCCCTTTATTTTTCTTGGTGATTGTGTCATTGTTTGAGTGGTCATACCAAATTTTGGTATAAAGCTCAAAAGCATTTAATAATTAGTATCTCCAATTCTGTTTTTTTTTTTTTTCGAATTATATCAATATTTTCTAAAGTTAGATTAGAAGTTTATCAAAATTTTCAAAATAAGTTGAAGTTTTTTTTTATTTTTTTTACATGAGTTCATAAGATTTTAAAATCTTATTTTTTTTGCCTTTTATATAAGCTCTTTTTTTTTTTATAAAAAAATTACCAAATAAGTTTTCAACATCTTATAAACATGCAAACATCTTATAAGATATTTTAAAAAACTTATAAACTTAACCAAATACGCTCATAGTCACTAAAGGAACTTAATTGCCATCAAATGTTAAATTTGTCAAAATCCCTTGAAATATGGCCCAACTTAGCCAGTGCACAGCACCACCAACAATTAGGAATTAAACCTAATTACTGATTCAGTTTATAATTTAGTTATCGTCAACTTATAATACACTCATATAAAATAAAGAGTTTTTACGTTCTAAATGGGGTCAAACTCATAACATTCTAATGAAATATGTCTGTGAAATTTAAAATGGGAGATATGTAGTGAAACATGTAGATAGGTATGAATGCGCACCAACAATGTTTTAGCCTCATGCTTAAGATTGATGTCTCATGAACAAGTTTCAGTGTATTTTGAGTCCCAGAAAACGTGTAGGTATTTGTCCCACTTAATGTGAACTTATTGTAAATTTATTTTATTATTCATTAATTGAACCATGTACTTCTCATCCCCTATTTAAAATAGTTCAAATATAAGTAAACAGATGAATATATATAGATCAATAGATATATCTTATTTAGATATATAGAACTCAGCACCAATATGTGATGTAGATGTAGAGTCTTTGTTTATCTTTGTAATTGTGTTAGGTCCATTCACTTTTTTCTTGTGCCAAACTTTTCCAGCTACCAATCATATAGGGAAAGCTTTTAGGTAGCTTAAAAAAAGCTACCAAATGCTTTATATAAAGGATTAATTTCAAATCGTGGAATCAATGCCTATAAATCGTGTTCAGTGCTTCTACTTTCTACCTCTTTTTTATTTTCTCTCCAGGATACACTAATAAGCGTTTTTTATGTGTTCTTTTTTGCCTATCTCATTCTTGGCTTAAAAATTAGTTTATAATATACTATTTATTCTTTTTAAAATAAAGACTCCCCCCACCCCCCAAAAAAAATAAAAAATAAAAAATAATTACAGTTACACCCCTAATCTATAATCTATTTAAACAATTCACCTTATTTTGTGTAATTATAGAAACTATATCCGACAGCCAAAAAATAAAAATAATTTGTATAATATGTTAACATTTCTGGAAGGGTGTGTGTGTGGTTTACAAGGGTGATCTGTATAAATGTTATTGATATTTTTTATGAATGTATAAGTAATTTTCAAAATGCATGAATGATTTATGTAAATAGACTATAAATCATGAGGTATAAATGTAATTATCCCCCTCCCAAACAAAAAATAAAAAATAGTTTAGGAGGTCGAGGAATAAATGTAGTTGCTTTCAGGTCTATGCTATAAAATGGAGCATGCTAAAGCATAAATTACTGAATGATCATCAGCTAGAAACAAAACCAGCTTCCCAGGACATGGAAACGTATCATAAATAAACTGCAAGGACGCTACGATGCATATTTACAAGAGAAAACAATACTAAATGAAGTCCTAAATACTGGGAAGATTTAGGACCAAAGGAGGCCTGAGTCCATAGGTTTCTCCAGAATGGTTCTACTAGAATTTACAGAGAAGCATATATGTCAACCTAATAAACGATGACTAATAGTTTCGAACCTAAAACAGCACTATACAAAAAGGAGATAGTGAAGACTTCCAATTGTCGACAGAGCTAATTGATATTAGCATCTCCAGAGTAACAAAATGTCAGCTAATAAGTGAATATCAGAGAATTGATACCAAATGGACTATCCAGAAAGAGAAGAATGTAAAGTACTTAGAACGTCCAACCCAATTTGCGCTTCAGCTTTCTCCAGATCGGTTGAGGCTGCGCTCAGCTTTTGAGTGAATTCTTTGAAGTACTTTTGGACAGAATCTGGGTCGACTTGTTCAATTGGAACAGCCTCAATGGCGATTATATCAGTAACGGAATTTGAATGGACGAACACAAAACCACTGCTAATGAAGTACTTTGTCACTTCGTCCCCCTCGTGTATGGAAAGTAGGCCAGCTTTTAGTTCTGATATTGATGCTACATGTCCAGGGAGAATACCCATCTGCCCGGTGGTGGCAGGTACTATAACCATGTCAACCTAATGTGATGGAACGTAAAATGTTAGGTGGCAGACATAAAGGCAAAATGAGCAAGAAAAAAGCAGATATCATTAATGAATCCCTTCCCATCTTCGATGGGGAAAAACACGCCACGGATTATAAACATGATCTACCCACAGCACAAGGCAATGAAGTGGAATCACAAGACATCTCAAAAGTTTGCAAAAAGGTAAAACCTCCAAGTAAGTCTTATTATTATACAACAGGTAAGCAGAACCATGAGTAACAACTCACTACTGCATTTTGCGATAACACAAATAATAGGAACCTCAATTTCTTGAGACATCGGCAAGAATCAGGGCAAACAAAGGAGCATGATCCAATTAGTCAAAGATATTTCTTCATTAGCTCACCAGAGAGGATTACAAGCAAAGAGAACCATCTAATATATAAACTTGGCGATACTCTCTCTCTCTCTCTCCCCCGCCAGTGATACATAGCCCAAATCCACCAAAAAGAGAGGAAAAAATAGAGCGGGTCTGATTTCATCTAGAGTCCACAGATTTTAATAGTCAATATTTAACTTATTAATGTCTTGGTTGAACTTTTTAATTCTTAAATTTTGTTAAATGGGTGAGCAAGTGAATTTTGTGGAATCTTCCACCTAAAAACCAATTGTGAAGGCACAAAGAATGAACAGACTCGCATAAGCCAGTTAGGGATGCTATGACTCAGTAATGCTTGAAAAACTCTAATATTTATTTCTTAAGGGTCCATTTTGTACCATCATATGAGTAGTATGCCAGAGAACCTAAGAGGCTGGTCAGATCCATTGACACTTCTAACTCTATTCTGTTTTTGGTTCTCGTAAGGTTAAACTTACAATTTGACCATAACTTTTGTCACTGTTGCTCACAGATCTCGTTGCCTACGTGCTATTAACCAAATATAAGATTCAGCACTTCTTGCAGACCTCTTTTCTCTAGAAGTGTTAACCTCTCCTGGAAACCGAGACAACTAGAAACCAAAGGACCTTTGGTCATTCATTATGCATATCAGCGTCTAAGTGAAGACTCAGAACTCTATGCTTCTTACAACACTGAAAATTCAAATCTTTACTGAGACAAGGCTTTAGGAGAAGTCAAAAGAGATGAGGTCCCAGCTCAGACATCACAGAGTAACTATGTATGAGCTTTCGTGTCAAACATTCTCCATTAAGTTGTGAAGCAAACCCCAAGCAGGCACAATGTTGAACAAGAAATGAATAGTCCTAAACTGCAACCCACAGAAACAGAGTCTGTCTGTCACAGAAGACGAATGTTTTCAGATGAACAACCGTAAATCAGCTAATATCTTGATTCCACAGCTATAACAAAGAAATACACAACAAAGTCGTTAACGTTGAGTTGCAGCTTGCATAATGGTCTATACAACACAATGTGAAAACCATGGAAATGCTCACAATTCAAAATATGTTTAGAAGCCGGACCATATACAAACAATAATAAGAAAAGAACAGGAAAATGGACCAATCAACAAAATTACCAACTTACAATCATATCAGATTACGAGAAAGATTCTGCTACCAATCAAATTAAACAGACAAATATTCAAAAATAAGAAATTTAGAGATATATCTTCAATCTATATCAAAGTACTGGGGTCATATCAGTGCAAAAATTCGAAACAAGATAACGGAAAGAACAAAAAATCTAGCAAGGAGGTCAACTAATTAAGTGATAAGAGATGCCCAATACTCCACAAAACCCAAACACAAATTAAAAAGAAGGAAAAAAATCATCAGAACGAAGGAAATTACACATTAACCGTAAGAACCCGTAATGGATTAAAACAAAACACCTGTTTATTGGACAGTGCGGAAGAATAGTGAGAGACCAAGTTGATAGTGAGCTTGGAGGGAGTGGACGCCGCAGAAGCGGTGGAAGGCCGCGGCCGCATGAAGGCCAATGGGGTTCTGGGAGGGTCTAGGTTGGGCACAATTCGCCTCCAAGCTGCCATAAACAAGTCATCCGCCACCGGCTCAGTCGGAACCTCGGAAGAGGAAAAGGGGCGGAGGTGAGAAAGTAGGCGGACGGCGACACGGCGGAACATTGTGGTGTGGTGAAATGATCGGTCGGCTCGCAAGTCGGAAGGAAAAGAAAGAGGGTGGTATGTTTTGTCGGAATTAATGAAGAATAAGAGTTAATTACACCTCAACCCCTCTGGAAATATAAATTACATTTATCTCCTAAAAACTGTAGAAATTATATTTTAACACTCCTGGAAAAATATAAATTTGACTTTTATCATTGATTTAAAAATGCAAAGATAATTAAATAATAAAATTTTGCAAATGACTATAACGCCCCTGGGTGTATATTTTTTAAAATGGATGATTGTATTTGTATATTCGAAAGATTAATGTCTATACACAACTCTTTTTCCAATAATTTGAAACATTGTTACTACTAATTTCTAATTGACTAAAACGAAAAGCAAAAATACTAAATAATAAATATGTTCTTAGTGATATCATCGTGACTTTAGTGATGTGCGATAACTATATCAAAACCAAAATTTGAAATCTTAACAGCATAATGAGTTTCAAATCCATTTAACTGTTATTCTGCTATAATTATAATTAATCAAGAACGATCATATTATCCAAATTCCACCCCAACGCTAATAATTTCTCGTGCAATGCTTATATGGATTAATAGAGTTTTATCTTTTTTTCAATAGCACATTGCAATCCCTCACTTTGGCTAAACCTCCTCGACGGGCCTCTTCTTTGAAACATGTCTACAGACCCTAATCACAATCACGATAAAAAATGGCAATCCAATAATTAGAGTAAGAACAAATATATCAAGTAAAATGTATAGCCTGTTCACCAGGGATGTCATGTAAGATATCATCATCGGCACTCGCAGCTCCAATCTTAGTGGGAATCCTTGAATGAGGATATTGATCGTGTGCAGAGAAGTAAGAAAGCCTAGCGCGTTGAAGAACCAGAACACATCCGCTGAGTAGAAAGAAATTACGGTCCTCGGTGGAACTTCTACTGCCACGGACCTTGGCTGGGCGAGGGAGGCCAGGCCTTGGGGCCCTGGCAGTGACCCCAATGTCTCTTTTAACCTTCTGCATGCTTGGAGGGTTAAGTGTGGCTATTAGAAGGAGCATGTCTCACCTTGGTTGGGGTATCTCTTTGACCGTCATACTTGAACAGTTTCAAGAGAGTCCTTCTTGGGTAGCTATTCATGCCTGAAGGCTGTCTTGACAAGTCTATGGCTCGTAATCCTCCACCTTGCCTGATCAGATGTTCGATTTCAATGTCACCAACCTCACTTGGTACAAGTAGGACATCTAGGGCTGTACAGCCCACTTCATTCAAGGAATTCACTTCAATCCCTGAATTGGATTCAGGGCTCCTCTTAAGCAAGAGGGTCAAGGACCTGAAAGTTTTCATGGGTTACTCCAAATAAAAGCAAGACAACAAAAAGCAAGTATAAATACACAAAGTTTACAAGAAGTTCACTTATTTCCATCAGATTTGCCAACTTCTTTTCTGGTGGACCTATTTCACGGTGCTTATTCCTTTCCACTCTACCTGTTTTGTTTTTATTTTTTCTTGCTCTTTCCGTTTGTTTATATCGAGTAAGTATCGTTTCAACAATAATAACAACATAAGGCACTGCAATGAGTTACAAGTTGCCATATTACCTCATGCTGCTTTTTTGCAGCTGCAAGTTGCAAAATGGTGTTGCCTTACTCATCCTTCTTATTACGAACATCCCCCAGATTATGGGAGCTCTCTATATGTTCAATCAAAACTTTCAAAACATCAAACTTGTTACTCTTGACAGCGAGGTGTAGAGCAGTTTCTCCTCGAGATGTTACCATCTTAATGGATCCCACCCCAGCAAGAATCAGTTCTTTAACAACATCAACTTGACCTTTCATCAATGCATAGTGGAGGGGGATTCTTCGTTCTCTACCCCTGATGAGCATAATCCGATATCCACCTTCAGGAGCTCTTGTAAAATTTCTATATCCCAGTGGCCATAGCAATATGTATAGGACTTAAGCCATTCTGATCCAGTTCCCGAGTGAATTCCCTACCATGTTTTAGAAATTCATGCACGAAATAGACATGTCCGGCCAGGCAGGCAATGTGCAATGCACTATCTCCAGCAGTTCATGATATTGCAGCTCTCCTGAGAATAAGAGGATCAGATCTTATTGCATCAAGCAATAGTTCAACATTTCCTGTTTGTGCAGCCTCAAATAGCCTGCTATCCATGCTTAACCAGAAGTTCAAGTTTTTAGCATGTTACATACAAGCGAAAATAGATATATACCTGCTATTATGATCATCAGAATTCAAAGCAATTTGTCATCATAAATAACGGAAAGAAAAACATGTTTCTCTACACAGAAAAATAAAACAATATTCTGACTTAAATCAATTGACTGTGTGAGTAGCTTTCAGTTGGTCAAGTGATGTTTCTTGCAAGCAAACACTTCTCTTCACTTGTTGATTGTTGACCTTTTAAATCTACAATCTACAGTGCAAGAACTAGGCAATTCAGCTTTGCTGACCAAAGTAAATAACTAATGTGATGATGCATCTGTATCAGTGTGCTTGTCAAAGTTTTACCCTAAAAAATAAACAAAAATATAAAAAATGATTTAGTAGCTCACATGCTCAACATTGATTCAGAACTAAATAATGTAACCCAAGATGAAATCCTTCGGCTGTTGATGGCCATTTTTGTCGAAAACCAATCCAGCAGCCTTGCCACAAATATTGCCAAGTGGCAACAAACAGGAAAGAAAGAAAGAAAAAAAAAAAGAAGAAAGTCCAAAAGAAATAGGTTAGATAGCTTCAACCCCTCTCCACTACACAAATATCGTCAAGGATATTCATCCAAAGAACAGAAGAAAGAGAAAATTATTGTTGGGTCTCCTTCTCTGATATTTTATTTCAATTCATTTTTGCTCACCAACTTGCAAGCAAAACTATTGTCATTCTCATGCTTCACTGGAACAGAAATAGATTTTCTCAAGAAATGAGCATCACAAACCCAAAATCACCAAAGCAACTAGCCAACTGAATTACCACAGTTCAAAAAATTGACAGGTGACTTACATGCTGCCCCCTCATTAATGTATGTGATCTAAGTTCTAAGTTTTACCTAAAATCCATGCTAACAAAAACAGGCTCGATCATAGACACACATAAGGTCTGTGAATTGTGTAGGTTACATGCTCAAAAAGTCACTATGAGTGAAGTCTCAATTATTTCTGGTTTGACATACGAGCAAATTTGCAAAACTTAGAGATCTCCAAAAGGAATCTTAGACCCAAAATAATTTTTACAAATGGAAAACTGTGACTTTCCTTCAGAAACCTAAGGCCACCAATTGAATACCTTAATGCAGAAAATTAAACAAAGAGTGAATAAAATGTTTCCAGCTCCTTTTACTCTCTGTAGTTGCAGAGTTAAATAAACCAAGCACCGTTTCCGTACAAGATAATTGGTTTCAACAAAAGGATTATGAGACCGACATAGAGAAAGATAAGTCTCTTTACCTCTATTTGTGCCGGTGCCAAGCCCAGCACAGCTTACAGTCTGAGTGCCTTGGATGGATCAGACCAGACAGCCTCGGAGAAGCTGCAATATCAATATCAAGTAATGCGAAGATTGCATAATTACAGTGCACATACTGTCAACTGCGTCTTCTTGGACACTTTAGGTATCTCATTATCTAAGAGTTGACAAGAAGGAATAGAGCAGCATAATCAGAAACCACAAATCCGTAAGAACTTCCTCGGGTACCATCTATTCAGGAATAGTTCATTTACAAATACGCCCTATCAAAATGGGTATACAAACAAACAAACAAAAAACTCACTGAAGCACCTAGCTAGAAAGGCATTCTCAGCATTGAAGTTTCTCATCCATTAAAGAGTTTTTTCAACAATCAAATAGAGTAGTAGTGAATTGTTCCACACAATTTTCAGCTGATATTACCAAGGGACAGGACTCCCACAGTAGTACAACTTTGTCCCTCTCACCCTTCGATTTAAAAATCAGGCAACATGTCTAAGACAGCTAAAAACCTAGTGCACGACTTGCGAAGGAACATTACTGGATATCCTGTTAGGATGATGGGACATAATTCAATCGCATTCTCAGGTCACAATCCCACCAGAAAGAAGAGCGAGATAGTAATCACTTTAGAAGAGTTAACAATTAAGACCATCTAGAATTAGTATAACTGGAGGTACGGATTATAGATTAGGGTAACAAAGGAAACAAGAAGAGTCATGCAACTCCGTCCCAGTCTACATAAACAGTGCTAAAAAATCATTCATGCAAATTCCATACTAAATTAAGTGTTCATTGCCAAATCATACAACAAAGACATTCCATACAAATAATTTCAGCTCCACAAAGAGACACATGACAAAGTCTTATTTTCAAAAGGATGCAACAGAGCAAAACTTGTTCGATATAGGTACTCCAGGACCAGCAAACCAATTAGCATAAGTATACATCCATGATTGACATATGTCATTGCGCCAATTTGCATATATCTTCGTATTCAACAGCCTTTAGAACCCTTCCATCATATATTCCCTTCTCAATCTGCACCTTGGCACAGAACTTGTCAGTATCTATTGCTAGCAATCTTGCATGCTCACCACGATATGCCCCGTTAACAATCTTCACAAGGCCCCCTATCTGCGGAATCACTGTCTCCAGTTCCTCTTGATCAACCCTCAATACATGCTTATTCTCAAGCATCTCAATCTCCCCACAATACTTATCAATCACCTTGCGCACAACGCCCTTCTGCTTATAATACCCCTTATCTGCCAAAGCTTTACTCATAACCTTCACAATAATGCCTTCAAACAGCCAATAGTCTTTCCTATTGCTCTTCTCCTTCGCCTTCTCCTCCTCCCTCATCAACTCGTCCAAAACCGAAGCATTCTTAGCTGAATTCTCACCATCCCTTTTCCGCTTTGCATTCTTACTTTCGGACTCCCCCTCGTCAAACACCAACCTCGAACTCTCCCGCTTCTCATTTGACTCCACATTCTTCTTTGAAAGCCCTAAACTCAGCTTAATTTTCTTCTCACCATCCCCATCATTTTTCTCCAAAATTCTGGGTTTTATTCCCTCTTCTTCCCCACCCTTTGCATTAGGCCCCATCATCATCATCTGCTCTGCTCGCTCAATTTGCTTCTGGATCTCTTTCTCCTGCTTCTCCTCATCCACGGCATCCGCCTTAATCCTCTTATTCTTCATCTTCTCCTTGAACAGAGTCTCTGAATCTCGATCAATATACGTGATAAACCAGCCCTTAGGGGTTTCCTCAACCTTACACTTTCCAGTCCTCCCCAAATACTTAACGAACTCCGTCAGCGTGGCCCACTGAGTAGAATTCATGTGAATGTGGTGGCGATCGGAGATGTACTCGTTGTAGACAACGGTGGCGGCGACGCGGCTGAAGCGGTGGCTGCGCTTCATGTGCTCAAGAAAAGTAGTCTCAAATTCTTCGGAATAACCGCCGATGATTCGGTTGGGGTTTTGGCCGAAGACCTGCATCTGTCGCTGGTGGGACTCGCTCATACAATGGCACTTGAACCCGTTCTCGTCCCGGCATTGTTTCTGGCACATCTGGCAGTACCATCGCAGTTTCTGCAAACCCTTAGCTTTGATTCTGTTTGCGATCGCCTTTGGGGTCAAGAAGTCGTTCTTCGGCATCGAGAATATGGATTAGCCGATTGATGAAGGAATTAAGGGATCGAATAAGTTAGGGTTTCAGAATTGCTTTCGGGGTTAGGGTGGATGGGGACTCCAGGGATCTGGGGTTTGCTGAAGCGCTCGCCTTTGCTAAAACTTGGTAATTATTCAATTTCTTTCTCAGATGAATCGCTAAAATAACCTTAATTTATCTCCTATGTTGAACTTGCCACCACAAATTTACCTAAACGCAAACAGACTTATATTTGATGCCTTCATATAATTTAAATTTTTGTTTATTTTATTTAATCTGTAAAAGAGATTATATATTTAAGTCCCCAACAGACCAACTCCTACCCTAAGCACGACAAAGTTCCCGTTCCATAGCTGGAATCTATCCTCATCCACCACTACTCTCCCAAGAACCAAGGGAACTAAACTCTTTCAAGCCCTATAAAAGAGATAATCTCTCTTCGCTAGAGGGTAACGTTATCTCAATACTTGTATGCACAAATTCACTCTTGTTTGAATTACTCAACCACTAATTTACTACTTGCTATTTCACTTCTTTCAATTCCAATATTATTTTTATTGTTGTTTACTAATTTTAGCGTCAAAATACAAATATATTTTTTCAAATCCTCGTTCCAAATATTTTTAAAATATTAGGCTCAAATATCTCAAGTTGTACTTACTCGACTAATTTTTCACTCATATTAGTGTAAATGATATAAACACAAATATACGTTAAATATTTTAATGCAATAAATTCTTGAATGAAAAATTAGAGAAGAATATAGATATTTTGGCTTGCTAAGTTTAATTTAAATAAAATATAATAATTTGAAATATCAAAAACCTATAATTTATAAGCATTAAAGCGATTCGTATTGTGTGTAGATTTTTCCTTTTTTTTAAAAAAAAAAAATAAAATTCTCTTTGTTACGAAAATTAAAAAGGACCACACCTCACATGACACCAAAGAGTTTTACCCCTTAGGCCTGTTCTAGTTATTGTAATGTGTTCTAGAAACAATGTATTCGTTTTTGGGTAACAAATTTTATGCATATAAACTGTAAAAGTTGGTGGGCGGGGGGGGGGAATGGGTGGGGGGGGGGGGGGGGGGAATGGTACTTTTTATTTAAATAAACTTAACAGAGCAGTTCAAAAACAGAAGTCGTAAATCATTATATTATATTCAACTTTAACTTATTGTCGTAAATCATTATATTATATTCAACTTTAACTTATTTTCAGCAAGAAAACGAATAAACACTTAAATCAGACTATTGCAAAAAACCCTTTTAAAAGTGATTTTATTAATCTATAGATTAATTGCTTGACTTTTGAACCTGCTCAACTCAACTCACAACAACAATGAAGAGAAGAGAAGTTGTATGTTTTTGGTATTTTCTTTGATTTTTACCATAAAAGAGTTGCATGGAAAATTTTACTTAACACTCAGTTCATTAGGTTAAATTGGGCTGGACTAGATGCCCAATATTCCACCCCGATCAACTTTTTACAAGCAATTTGGTGCAGCCCATATTAAATATTTTAGCTTGTAATAACGTGCGTTTGTGCTGGATAGTATCCCGACCCATCAACCAAAAGTTTAATAGATGAAGCCGGTTAGACTGAAAAATTGAAAATGTAATTGCAATAAAATAAGACCAAGTGAATATATATATAGATAGATAGATACTGCAAAAACAAGTATAATATTGTGTAGCATGCTTTGGAAAACATTAATTAATGTCCTAAACAAATGTAAAGAATGTTTTGTTCCCCCATGAAAACAGTGTAGAGATGTCTGGCAATATTGTTGAAGAAAGAGTGATATTCTTCTGCAGTTTGGGAGCATGCCAACCTTCTTAATCAAGCATCATCATCATCATTACACACATACATACCCCCTCTGTGTGTCTCTGTGCTTGTCTCTCTTCTTGCTTATTGGGAGAGTAACAATATATATATATATATATATACAATCATATACCACACCCTCCTCTCTCTATTACATCAAGATTTTGATTTAGTCGCATATAATGTGTAAGAGGGTGTTTGGTTAAATTTAGTGTGAACTATACAACAAGTTTTTCTGAATTTTTGACATAATTATGAATACTCTCTCGTTATCTCAAAAATTATAAATATTTTTTATATTTAATAAAATTATGTAATCATTTAATGGGGGCCTAAAGTTTTTAACTTTGTTGTTGTTGTATTTTTTTTTAAATAAAATCAAAAAATTATAATAAAAAAAATCAGATAAAATGGATGGATGAATGATATAACTGTTGGGAAATGATGAATAATAAATTAGAAAATTGATGACAACATAATACTCTATACGCAATGCTATATGGTATGAGTATATCATTATTGTTACATAATTGAGGAGGTAATGAGAGAGTAGTAGTACCTAAATATTAAATATAGAAAAATAATAACTAATAATAATATGGGGTTAACAGGAAAATTGTATATTTCGTCCCATAATTTAGGTTTCAGTATGTTTTCGATCTCATTGTAAAAAATTTTGTTTTTCAGTCCCCCTACAAACTTTTGAAGGTAAATTATATTTTTCTATTCGAATTATGTCCGTTTTTACATTTTGTCATCGAAACTTTTTCTGTGCCTACTTACCATCTCAACTTTACGAAATTTGCACTTTGCCACATATGACCATTTTCTTTTATTGATTTTTCTGTCGGAAAAACATCATATCACATATTCTTTAAGTATCACATGTGCACGATATGCGATATTTTTTCAATAGGAAACTTGATTGAAAAACAGTTATAAATAAAGTACAAAAATTTCATAAAATTGATATAATAAGTTGACAAAAAAAAAGTTAAATGTCAAAATACAAAAAAGATCATAGTTCAAAAAGTAAAATGTAATTAACTCAAAAATAAATTTAAAAAAATTACATACAAATCACACGACAAAATAGAGAAAAATAACCATGCGAATTGCATATGTTATTTTCTATAGGTCAATAAAAATTGGCAGAATAATTAAAAAGTGAATATTCATATATATATATACACATATATATACATAAATATATATAAAAAAAGACATGATTTGATAATGGATAGTAATTTTTATCTCTCAAAACACAACATTAAACATATAATACTTATTTTAAATTATCTCCAAAAATAAATCCAAACATACATACTATCTCTAACACACACTTATTTATTTTTATTTTTCTCTCTCTATCTCCACAAAACACAGAGAAAACGAATCCAAACATTACGGTCATTTTTTAATGGAGGGTTAAGACTACCTTGCACAGCTCCGGGGTCTGGTTGGCGTTCATGGGCTGGACATCATTCTTTTCTCCTTGGAAATTTAATTCATTGTGGGTCATTATTTACTTCTGCTGTTCCTATACTGTGAATGTCTTAAAAACAATTTATTGTATCTCTAAATATAGTGAAAAAAACTAATTTTATATATAAATAAAATAATGCCAATAAATTTTTTTCCTTATTATTTTCCCTAAAAATATTGAAAAAAACTAATTTTATATATAAATAAAATAATGCCAATAAATTTTTTTCCTTATTATTTTCCCTTATTTGAAAATTTATTTATGCCAATAAATTTTAATGCATCGTAATAGTTTTTCATCTTTTAAAGAATTCATACAATGAACGAAATATTCAATCTAAAAAGGGGTAAAATTAAAAAATATATATATTAAATTTCTGTATTATTCTTCTAAAAAATGTCATTACATTTAAAATTTGATGAGATTCAGAGTCCAACCGACAAAAATTGACATGTCATGAACAAATTATTACAAAAACAATGGCTCAAACTTTAGGCAAAGGATCAATATTTAGATTATTCTCTTATTATTTTTTTTGAATATATATATATATATATATATATATGTGTGTGTGTGTAAGTTTTAGGATCAGCCATCAATCTATTGAGTTACTTTCCAAAAGCCAAAGTGCCCAAACAAGTCAAACTTGCTAGGCTTTTGGCATATAGCTATTTTTCACTTAGCTTCTCATCCACTTATTCTCACAAATATTCACCAACTTTCCAAGAAAATTTGGAATATTTTTTTTTAAAAAAATAAATAAATTATTTCATTGTTGTCATCAAAACTTTCAAAATAAATTATAATTAAATGCCCCAAAAAAAAAATTGGTAATGACTCGTTTCCAAATTTAAATTCATAACAATTTGGGCATTACATATTTTGCAAAATTACAATAAGCTTATTTTATTTTTTGAATATATATATATATATATATATATGTGTGTGTGTGTAAGTTTTAGGATCAGCCATCAATCTATTGAGTTACTTTCCAAAAGCCAAAGTGCCCAAACAAGTCAAACTTGCTAGGCTTTTGGCATATAGCTATTTTTCACTTAGCTTCTCATCCACTTATTCTCACAAATATTCACCAACTTTCCAAGAAAATTTGGAATATTTTTTTTTAAAAAAATAAATAAATTATTTCATTGTTGTCATCAAAACTTTCAAAATAAATTATAATTAAATGCCCCAAAAAAAAAATTGGTAATGACTCGTTTCCAAATTTAAATTCATAACAATTTGGGCATTACATATTTTGCAAAATTACAATAAGCCTAAACCAAATTTGTGCATTATGCATGTTCACGGATTGATTCAAGAAACAATATAGAATTATTATTTTATTTTAGAATGACTAATTGAGTCAATGCATATTTTATTATGATCGTTTAGGAGATTGATCCACCAAAAAGCTCATCGTGTTAAGCCAACAAAAGTGAGCTGCAAGTCAAGATCTTAACTCATGCAAATGAAACACAATGTGGGATATATATACATACAATGACTCAGGTCCAAAACTCTTTATTACAGGAAAATACTGCAAACGTGCGGTTCCATGTCATCGTTGGAGTAGAATTCTCAAAGTCTTTGCACTATATTTCAAGATGACCCGTAGTTTAGTTTCATAAATCTTGATTTAAATTTATTAAAAAAAAATCATTTATTCAGTATTGTGGTCCCTATTTGCACACTAAAAATTTATGTGAGTACTTATTAAAAAATATTTTAAAAAAAAAACTAAGTCATATCAACAGTGCACAAAACACTGCAGTAATATAGACTGATCCATACTGTTTGATATTTTCACATTGTGTAATTAAAATGGGTTTTTCCGTTTGAACAGTAGTCGCTTGAGAGACAAGTACGAGCATTAATGCACAAATAGCGACTCAAACGGGAAGAAAATTTGAGGGCATTATTGTCATTTGAGTCAACTGACTAAACTTATAGATGCGATTGTTCGTTCTTTAAGATAAGAGTATGCTATGTGCACATCAAAGAATTCAATTCGTCCGTGGCATCAATTAATGCAAATTTATTATAATTATTTTTACGGTATTTTAATACGCGCTCACACTTTGACGACACTTCACACGCCATAAAAATATTAAGAAAATCTAACCCAAAACGGTCAAATTAATGATAGTATACTTTTAAAAATTGATCAATCAATTTGTCACTGGTTAAAATCGAATATTGCCGCACTCATGAAGTGGGCTCGAATCCTTGTCAAGGTGCTCGATAGGATTAAATTCACATCCTAACATGTGTCTTGATTCTGATGTAGTTATGCATTGGTTCTTAGCGACATATGGTACAGTGATTCTAGCTAACACACATGGTTCAGGCACAATTCTTTAGTTTTTAAAGACAGTAGGTCAGCCATATGAACCGTGAACTATTTTTACATTTGTTGTAATGATTTTTTATACGATTGAATCTAAGTTGAATAAAAGAATTTCTTGTGTAGGTTTAGAATTATGATGTTTTGCTCAAATTTTAACATATTTTAGGAGCAAATTATATTAAAAAATTAAAAAAAAAAGACTAAAAAAGCAAGTTTGAGAATTTAAGAAGACGGCCTCTTCAGTCACCTACTTAGTACATTTGACAGATGAGAAGAGTCAATTTCCTGCAGATATATCCTGATGGACCCAAATATTCATGACTGAGACCCCTCCATAATTAAATAACATAATTACATTTTTACCGTGATAAATTAATTTTAGAAAAAATTACATCCACACTTTTTAATTTATAATTTATTTATATAAATTATTTTTTAAAAAAATACACATACACCCTCCAAAAATTACACAAACTACTCGTTTCTTTTTGTTCATGGGTGTTTTTTATAATTATGTAAAAAAAAAAGATTAAAAATAAGAAAATATAAATATAATTATCTTTAATTCATTTAATGACATTAGCCGGCAAATCACTTGCAATTTTTGTGTTGGAGTCAAATAATTAATTATGGGAACAAAAATTAATATTAAATATATCAAATTAAGTACTCGTCCAAGAATTTATATTAGGTCGATGTCGTATAATCGACTGTGATTGATATTTTTATATCACAACACACGGAGCTCATAATTAAGATATTGTGAGTTGAAAATTTCATAGATATGTATATATATACATATAAACAATTTAAAATTATGGATAGCATCTAATGAAGCTTTTGGTGGTGGGACAAATTAGTGCAACATTTGTATAGCAAAGAAAGAGAGATGCAAGAAGAAGGAACAACCAAACCATAAATTTGGAGGTGAAGCTGAACTAAACCACAACATGCATGTGACACACAACCATTCATTAATGTCCCAAACCAAAACCAAAAACCTTTGTAAAATCAAAATACATAAATAAAAAAAAAAGAAAAAAGAAAAGGGCCCCATCATCATCATCATCATTTTCCTTTTGTTTTATTTTTTTCCCATAGGCCGAAAATCAATTAATACCCTCCCACAGCCCCCCACTGATCCACCTATTTTACTGCCCCCCTCTTCTCTTCCCTTTCCTTCCCCACAAATTTAATTCATATCTCCTACCTCACTACTTCAATCCTCCTTTTTTATTACATTTCTTTCTAATTTATCTATACCTATACTTTATGCTATTTGTTCTTTTAAGATTATACCTTTTTTTAATGCAAAACTCAACTACTTAAATAATTTTGTTTTGTTTTAAAATCAATTAATAATAAATGTAATGCATTCTTTTAGGAGACAACCCAATGGTTCAGACACAAAACTTTCTTATAGAAAGTCTCGTGTTTCGAAATTTGAGTGTGTGCGTGTGTATATTGAGTGCGTGAATGTGAGAAGGTGTAACGTATTATCATTTATTGACACAAATTCAGTTAAATCCAATCCGTAATCTTGTATTGTAATTATGTACAGCGAAGTAGACGATTGTACGATTTTGTAAAGTAAAACATCTATAATCAGATTAGATTACTTTAAATTTAGAGATAAATCTACTTGCAGTAGTAGACCGTGATTTGATTACGATGAATAATTTTGATGTATTTATAATTTTTTTTTCTAGTCAAAAAATGAAAAGAAATGCATAAAAAAGACATTATAATCCAGAGTAGAGACCTTAAAAATTTATCCCGAAAAAAGAGTACCGTACAGTAGTGGTAAGAGAGAAAGAGCACATAGGCACAAACCCATCATGCTGTTTTGGCGTGTAAACTCCCGCACGTGCCTGCCTATCACGTGCCACTCCCAACTAAAACCAAAACCAAAACACCTCCTCCGCAGCGTCATTTATCCCATCCCAACCCCCTCCCGTCACCTTAACTCCTCCTCTCCTCTCCTTCTCCCTCTGCAATAAATACCATCACCGTCTCTCTTTCTCTCTCTAGACATGGCCTAACTCTCTCTTCTCTCTCTCTCTCTCCAACCCTTTTCCTTCTCCTCCTCTTCCCACTATGTCTACCTCATTCCCGCCGCCGCTACCCGGCGCAGAAAGCGGCTACCCCCCTCCCACCGCTGTCATCACGCAAATGCCGCAGCTCCCGCCGCCTTTTACCGACACGTCATCGCCCTCGGCGTCCTCGTCTTCCTCCGCTGTCTCTTCGTCTTCCATTGTCATAGTCATCATCATCATCGCTTCCGCCGTCATCGTCTCCGCCTCCATTTACCTCCTCCTACGCTTCCTCTCCAAGCGCTTCCACCGCTCCTTCCGCACCTTCTCCGCTGACGACGTCGTTCTGCGGCAAGACTCGTCTGATCCGAGCTCGACCCAGCCGCAATGCCACGTGGCGGGCGCCGGGTTGCTCGACTCACTCCCACTCTTCACCTTCCGTTCTGTAACCGGGAACCTCACCGGAGGCGACTGCGCTGTGTGTTTGTCGAAGTTCGAGCCGCATGATCAACTCCGGTTGTTGCCGCTTTGCTGCCACGCGTTCCACGCGGACTGTATCGACACGTGGATCGTCTCCAACCAGACTTGTCCGCTCTGCAGGTCCGCCGTGCTCCCCTCCGACTCCGATGTTCTCGATAAAATACACTCCACCGAGAATGGCGGCGTTAGTAACAGTAGCCTCAGAAATGGAGATGGAAACAGCGGGAGTTTTCGCATCGAAATCGGAAGTATCAGTCGCCGCCGCGGAGGTGCTGCGGACGCTGTGGAAGGAGAGCGGCGCTCGTACTCGATAGGCTCCTTTGATTACATTGTGGACGATCATGGATACGAGGTCTCGGTAGGGTCCACCATTCATCGCAGAGGCGCTTCAGATTGCACATCAGTCGACAAAGAATCATCCATTGGAATTCCGATACCGGAGCCGCCGGGGGAGGTTATCGCGGCGGAGGTATCCGGAGGGAGGAACTGGCTGAGGGACTATGTTGACAGGCTGGCTTCCGTCTCAATTTCCTCCCGCGCGATGTCGTTTCGCAGCTCCGGAAGATTCTTCTCCGGCAGCAGTCGGCGGACCGACCCCGTCGTCTCCCCCGAGGATCTGGAGGCGAACCGCGTTGGAGAAGAAATCAGCGAGCTATTTCGGTGGCTTTCTGGAATATAACATGTAAATCCTTCCAATCCTCAGGGGTAACTTGGTAATTCAATTACATAATTTTCCCTTTTTTCCCCCACAGATTCTCCTTATTTTTAGAACAGTAACATCCTCTTTTATTCTAAGTGGATTTTTAGCAAAATCCGGAGTTGGAACACAATCCTTCTTTCAAATTTTCTGGACACAGACAAATGCAAGCTAAGATTAAGAAATCACTATTACAATATTTCATTAACATTATGTCTTAGTTTCCAAATTCAGCAGTCAGCGTCAGTCTCGGCAGTGATTGATGGATTAAATGGAAAATCAGTGAAATAATTAATATATATTCAGTTCAAAATCAGCAAGTAATGAAGTAGTGGAAGACTCAGAGAAAAGTTCATCTGCTGCTTCGAACTTGCCTCGAAACTCATTGTTATTTTTCTCGTATTTACTGGTTCGATTTCGTGGTGGTGTTGTTGATGATTTGGCAAAATTAAGGTCAACCTCTCCTATCCAATTCTTGTCTTATTAGTTAACCAAGAAACTAACACCAATTACACTTGTCCGATTAAGACTCCATGGTTGAATAATCTCAAAAGGAGAATTCTTAACAAGTTCACATTATCTTAGATTTTATCGTAAATTATCCTCTTAAACACTATTTCTTCTATTGAAAGAAATTATGGTTCGGTCAAATTCTAGTATTTTGTTAAAATCACAACACTCAATAAATGTCAGCCCCATAAATATAAGGTCATAAGTTCGACCCTATAAATGTTGGGTTGTCATCATACTTTAATAGTAATTATTGATTTACTTTCATAGTAATTATTGATTAAATATAAATACTTGATGTTGATTGCTGATATATGATTGTTATATTTTTCATTGAGATTCATGATGTAATTATAAATGATTCACTCATAATAATGTCATCATCGATGGTTGTAAATATTACCACCAACATGATATGATTTACATTATTTGATACTTTTACGTCTGACTAATGTTGTCCCAACAATATATACATCGATTGTATTGTGTTTAATTAGAACTAAAATCAAATAAAAATGTCCTTAATTTGGTGGATTGGAGAAGCAAAAACAAGGACAAAAAATGTAGTTCCTTGTCACGAGTTAATTAATCTGGTACTTTATTTATCTAAACATTCCATTCCTAACCAACTATGAATGTTGTAGCTACATGTGACATTAATCCTCGTTTTGTTTGTAGGTCAGCTAATATATATATATATTGTGGTCCATGTCCAACCCATGATATATATATATATATATATATGTGTGTGTCTTAAATTAATCACATCAAACCCTATAAACTAGGATCTCTTGTCACGATGCGCACTCTGTCCCTTCCATCTCCAAGTAGTGATATTTTCGTGCACACTCATATGTTCTGTTTTGTGTAATGATTATGAGAATATGACAGTTCTAGCAACATATATAGTTATGTATTCTAAAATGGGTGGTCTTCAAAATTGGAAGTGGAAGTAGTACCAATTTATGTCTTGTTGAGGAAGCAGAAAACATAAATATATATCATATATATATGAGAGTCACGTTGTTGGTTTTTGTTTTGTAAGGGAAAAAGAGAGCGTATCCGAGGAACAGAAGAAAGCAGGTGGTAATAACACATAGTTAGTTGATCATCCGAACCAGAACCAACAAAGACAAAAAAAGCCGTAGGAGCTTTTCCATTTCCACAATTTGTCCCAAGTAAGATCAGTGTTTAAACTTGTTGTGCACGCATGATCTTGTCTTTTTTACTTCTTTTTCCCCCATTTTCACACCAAAAGACCTGCCTGCTGCTTATATGCCGCCGAAACTAAACTGCAAATTCGCCCACCAAAATCCATATTTATGCCACATTCGTCCCTGTATTGTATTGTATGTATAATTAAAAAATAATATACATAAATTATTTATTAGTATGATAATAATATGTGATATGAAAATATGATAAAAAAATCTAAACTAATTATACTATTTGTAGCACAATCAAATCTTGGTACTTAATGATTCAATTGCAATTTTGAATTGCCCACCAAACTTTTGCGCCACCAAAACCCCTCCCAATATGTATCAATCACATATGGCACAAATATGTGACACGAAAATGTAATAAAAAATTCATATTAATACAATCCAATCTTAGTACATTCTGATTACCTAAATTTTCATACCATACATCTCCAAATATTTATGACTACACGTAGCTGGTTGTTGTCGACGAGGGGTTTTGCTCGATATATTCTAAAGTGAAATACCAAAATTTGTCACTAAGTAAAAGATCTTGAACTCGACTCCTATGTGTACAAGTATTGATCTATTATATATATATATATATATCTTGATATGTATATTGTAATTGATTGTTTCTATTAATAGAATTAGAATTAGGCATTGAAGTTACAATTAATTAAATTTGAAGAATTTCTGAAAATGGCAGCAAAGTTTGGAGAAAAGTTAAAGAGTTATCGTATGGTTAAGGCGTAGTGAGGGTGATCATGTGGGGGATTATTTGGATGAGGGGGGAGGGGGTTTGAATTTTTTGTGCTTGATTTAGACTACACCGTCTGATCCCTTTCCAATTCACAAGTGACCACAAATTAGTTGGACTTCAGTTGGGGTTTCTGCGAATGTAAGGACATTCATAAGTCAACGCACCCATCATCAATATTTCAGGTATATTATAAATCCGATAAATTACAATAATTTTTTTTTAAATTGATCATAATTATAAATATTTCTCATTGTTTGAAATTATAAATACCCGTAACTTAATGATCGTCCAACAAATATCCTCCCCTCGTTACAATCCATTGTTGATGGTATTTTTTAGACGATCATCTATTTTAAAAAATATTTATAATTTTTCCACGTTAAGATATAAGTAGGATTTTGTTCGTTTGTTTTTTGTTTTTTGCATCGTTGGATAAGAAAAATAAGTGAATAAAATTGATTAAGGATATATAGGTGAAATTTTTGAAAATTTTGGGGTTGATTCAGAATTATTTTTTATTCTTTTGAAATTTTGAGGTAGAGTATGAACTTATTTTGGATTTCAAAATAATGTTGACAAAGACGTGACAATATATCGAATTAGTAGTTTGTTTATTACTATATTTTATAGGGATAAAATAATTATATTTATACTCCTTCTATGATTTATTTATACAAATTATTATTATTATTATTATTGTAATTGCATACACTATTTTGATAATTAAAAAATAGGATAGTTTATGTAACGATGATAATGATTTCACGAAAAAAAAAAGGAACGAATTGTGTAAATGATGGATGTTTTGTTGGGTGTATGCGTGTGTTTGTGTAATTAGACCATGGTAAGGGGGTGTATGTGTAATTATCTCTATTTTGTATTCTTAGTGCATGTTTACTTCAAAGATGGGATGAATGAATGATTTGATTGAAGTGTTATTATTTGTGTGATATGGTTATTTATATTTTTTGCTTACTTGTTATATATTGAAAGCGTGATTCAAATGAGTGATTATATAATGTATTGTTTACTTCATATAATTATTTGAAGTGATATTTAGCCGAATTTCTAAATTGCCCCTTTTATTTTAATATTAGTTTCAATATATTTAAAAAATCCAAAAATAATTAAAGTATTGCCCCTTCCACAAATTGGCAATTGAGAAAACCATTTCTGAAAGGACAAGACGGCTATGGTTGTCAAACCGAAATGTGAAGTAAAAGTCTCCAAACCAATGGAAGATCCTAGCTCCTAGCTTCTACGGGGCGATTCCATGCTGACCGGAGCGACGATGGCTTCATATAGAAAAAAAAACAAGGAAATTGCCCTGTTTTCAAATCATGATTTCCCCCCAATATTCCACCACCGTCGCCTTGCCATCAGTCCCCTGTTACCATTCCCTCGCCTTTCGCCGCCCTTCAAGTGGGGCCTTTTGGTTTAATAACACAAAATAAACATTGAACTAGCCTTTAGTATTGATCTAATACAGACTAATCAAGTAAAACAAACATGCTTGTTATTATATTGTCGTGGTGAATCGTTTATATCCACACATTTAAGTATGATACAAGTTTGGCACAAAACGTCCATAGTCTGAACGAAAGTAGCAAAGTAATCAGAAAAATTCTCTGTTGTACACCTGCAAAATTTAATTTGATTTGGAACCTTAACAAGGCAGTCATAGTCATAGATTGAGAGTGTTCAGACAAACTTGAAATGAAAAAATAAGCAGCAGAAGTGTCCATATATTTGCAGCCACAGCAGCATTCTGGTGTCCAGTACTGCAAGGCTTGCTGCTCCCACTGTAACACCCTCTCCTCTGCTCAATTCCTTTACCAAGATCTTCAAGAACAAATGTGGTGTTTGTCTGGCTGTTGCTGAACAGAACACACCAAATGTAAGGCCCTTTATGCTTATGGACGCCAATGATGCCCACTCCCACTTCCGTTAACGTCCTGTTTCTCAATAGAGATAGACTTCGCTGGTCTTGGACAAGTATGTGTGAGAATGCTTCTGGTGGCTGAAGGTACTTCTGTCGGCACCCCAACATGTAGCCGGATATGGTTCCGAAGGTCGGGAGCTCAACGCCGCAATTGGGAGCAAAAACTTCGGTGAAGTCGTCTTCTGGTGGCTGGCAATGTATAGTGTTGTTGCGGCTGCAGTTGCCATTGCATTGTTCTGCGTACTGCAGGGCGATGCAGCCGAGGCCTGGACTGGGGTTTAGCTTAGGTAGCTTCTGGGCCGTTCGGTTTGCATTAATGATGTCAAGAAGATCGTTTGCAGCATTTCCTGTAACATGGATGAACACAGAAATCAGAAAGAAGGGATTTTGACAGGTAGCAAGATGAAGTTATACGAGTGGATAAACATCAACACTTCAAAGGTTTGTTTTCAAGCCTGTGATTCTTTAGGTGTACGTTGCAATCCATTATTATCTGAACATTGTTTCTGAGTTATCAGTGATTTCAAGCTATAATCAATCACTTCCACAGCAAAAGGATATGATTATCGATTCGGAAAGAACTCTGCTCCACATTCATCAGTTGTATGCATATGGGTAATCATAATTCTGGAAAATAGTTGCATTCGTATGATGCATTGCAGAGTACATATATTTGAATAAATGAAAGCTGAGGGGTGACTGATCCAATGCGGTGTAGCTAATGTGAATTTCTCAATCTATAGTTCCTCTTTCTTTCTCTCTCATATTGACACAGGAAATATGGTTCTACTGAGCATGATACTCACCTTCTACAAGGTTATTCTCTGCGGACCACCCATGAAAAGAAAGACTACATAGTACCCTCTCAGCCCGGCCCCCTGCCAAACACTATTCTATTCTTTCAATGCTGTACAAATGTCTTCACACCACATTGCAAGAATTGAATCAAGCACCCGAACAACCCTTTTTCAGTTATAAGAAATTACAGATGATTTCGGAGGAATCTCGCGTAGCATAATAATTCTTGGCTTTTCTTTTAGGGTCGGATATCAGGAATACCGCAAGTTTATAAGATGAGAACCACCAAAGCTCCATGAGTAAAGAGAATCACAACAGTAAAGAAAGCAGACAGCACCAGAAGCTTGTTTTCTAACAATTTCAATGTCAAGAAGTCAAGCACTTACACCAATTCTCTAACACCCTCATTCAAGAACAAGAAATCATAACTGAGGATCACACAATAAGAATAAGATGCGTGGATTATAGTTTCAAGATGTCAGTAACTTCCGAAACACTATGCTATAATTATTCCTCAAACAAGAAAAACTATACAATCCCCCATGTACAGAATGGGCCACTACAACCATTCAAATTCATCCCAGTAACATGCTCTTCTTTGAGTCTAACTCCAAAGTTACAATAATACACAACTGCAGTTAACCAAAATCCTCAAAACATACATTATCAATCACAACATTGTCCACAGTAAAAAATATACACTGCAAAACTCAACTTTTTTTCATCCAAACTGCAAGCAGCACACACAGGAAAATGAAAATAACCAGCAAAGCAAGAAGAGTAAGAAAAATGAGTGGAGAAATGGCAGATTACCATGGTTCTTGGAGTAAACAAAGTGTGCTAGTAGAAGAATACTAGAGAGAAAAGTCCTGTTCAAGTGGCAAAACCACTTGGCCTTCATCACCATCAACTGCAAAAGGTAGCAAATCCAAATGCAAGTTCAGAAAGTTGGGCTTCTTTCTGAGAACGCAAGTGTTGGTATGAGCTCAGAAAAGGATCCTTTTCTTTAGCAATGGCCGCTTAAGTTAAATGGGAATGGAGAATAATGGGGAATTGTTTTCTTGGAAAGAACAAAAGGCAGAGGAATTCTGGAAAGAAAAGGGAAAATGAGTGGGAGTGCACCCTGAGATTGAGGACAAAAGCTTTAAGTGCTGGCCCCAACTAGTCTTTGATTGACTTTCTTTTGTTTAGAATGAAAATGGAGCCAATTCTTGGGCTAGTATTATTTCATTTACTTTAATAACTATAAACATATAAGTATATTATTTTACAATCATTATAAACATGAAATTACGGATTTAATAATGATATTTATTTTATGAAATTGTAGTTAATGGCAACGTGAACCGAGAAATTTATCCAGTGGGAGTTGTATTGGAAGTTGGGTAGAAAATGGGAGAGTTGAGGAAGTTCTTGGACAATATTAGATTAAAAAAAGAAAAGAAAATCTAATGATCTGTAATTGAGTGATGTATGTTTGTTCAGCAGTGTGTTTGAAGTACTTTTTCCCGTATGATAAACATATCTACACAACTGCTTTTCAAAACACCACCAAAACACATGTTTTATCCGATCAGATGGAATAAATTCCAAGACAATTTCGTAGAAATATATTTAAACTTATTTTAAGAATTAGGGACTTCATAAAAAGAATGATAAGAACGACCATTCAGAGCAACATTGGGTTTCCCAAGGCTGAGGACCCAAGCCCATTTTAGTGGGCTGGTCAAATATCGAAATAACCACAACCCTGTCTGGCCAACCGTTAATGATGATGGAAAGGTAGGAATATGCCACCGATTTAAGAGTGCACGTAGTGTTTGTGTTTAATGTATACGTTTTTACAGCCTTCTGATAACTATCAAAGAGCAAATTACAACAGCAAAAAGCTTCCTACAAAAACTGCTCACTGCCTCAGGGCATAAAATGACCATGAATTAGCTTCTAACCAACTCGGCTTGGGGCACAACTCATGCTGCTAGCAAGTGATATCCCGGAAATGTACGAAAGAAGACGAGTAAAGTTAAAATTCAAAGAGGCGTAGCTCAATCATCCCTTCTTTTCTCCTTGGAGAATACCATGCTACCACCTTCCCAGATTGCAGGAGCCTCAGGGAGTAATTCAAGCTGTATATGACATCTTCCAGCTGGGGTCCATGTTTCCCAGTTGATGATTCAAGGGAAAGCTTTGAGTCTACTCGAAGAACAATGGGCCCGACAACCTGCATCAGTTTTGATACATCAAAGTTGATGGTAAATTTTAAAAGAGGCGTCATATATTTCCATTCTCCCTAGAGAAATATTATCATTTCCCTCCCCATTCAATAGAAACAATTAGGTAGTGTCTTGAATGTTTGCAATGCAAGATCGGGCAGACAAGTCAGAAGGTTACAGGAATGTAGAGAACGTAAAGCTCACCTGCTGCTGAAATATTAAGTCTAGTCTAGGGGAAGATGGTAAATTTGGTGATTGGTAACTTTGTGAACTCCTGAAAAGGTTCGACATGCTTTTGGCTAAAGCTGTAGCTGAAGCAACATCCAAGCGAACATCAACCCTGGTGAGGTCTCCAAATAACTTTCTGAATTTACCATGTTGGAAAGTAAAGCATCCGGAACCAAATAAATCCACACCAAAGCGACCTCTATCTTTAGCCCCGGAAGAACCGTTCACATCAGCAGATAGTAAGCCTTTCCCACCACCAAACCATGCCGCACAAGTACCCCCTAATTGAAAAGAAGGAAAGCAAAAGCATAAATCAAATTACAACGCTCACCATGACATGGAGGCTTAGAGAAAAGGAGAGTGTGTGCTCGCAAAATGTTACGTTAAAATCAGGCGTAGAAATATACATCTGGTATTGCAGTTATTGCTGCCAGAAACATTTACAGGTCTTCCTAACAAATTGAATTGTAACAAATGAACTCATTATTATGGCGTATAATCTGAAGCAACATTACAGGAACTGTTCTCTACAAAATACAGAACCTGCTTGAGGACAAATAAGTTTTTTTCTGGTGTAGCTATGAACTGATCAATCTACATCTAGATGGAAGTAAAGCAAACATCCTTGCACAGTCTAGCAATTAAAGAGTTCATAAACTTTAGTTGTACGACGTCAATAAAAGGACCATTTGACTGCACCATCTGAAGGAAAAAATAATGACTTGCAATGATAGCGAGGGGACTGCTTACAATTAGTTGGGGCAAAATATTTAGAGGTTGTAAAAATATGTTGTGAAGTCTTGGCATTACCTATAATCCCAGATATTGCTGCATGAGGCTCTTTCATATTAATATCATATGCAGGACGCAAATATTCGCCCCTTTCTGTGTGAATTATGAGATCCTGCTTTGTTTCTTTCTGCCTCCATAAGTCCTTCGACTTTTCATAAGAAAAGCCAGCTTTCGCACATACGCCAGGCAATAAAGTGACTGGTGCATCAGCATTAGTGGAATCAAAAGCCTGTGGAGTGCCGCTATTCCTGTGTATGCCAAAACGGTACCGGAATCCTGACTCAGACACAACAGATGAACAGTCCAAGGATACAGATTCAGGAACTTCCCAGTATTTTCCTTTATGGTCTATGAATAGCTCAGGCCATCCTGCTTCTAAAGTAATATCATGATCTGGAAGCTGCAGGCAAAATCGGCATAGAGAAAACATCAAAACAATTGAGGATAATTAAGTCCAGACAGATCAAAAGACCAGACTCAACCACTTGATCAATGATAACACCGGAGGGGGGAAAAAGGAAGAAAGAAGCCTTCACTTTTTACTTGCCATTCATGTAATGACCAATTAAGAGAAACAATATGTCGACAAAGTAGAAAAATGCTAGCCCAAAGATATTGAATTTAAAGGAAAGAACCATAACTGGATTAAGTTTAGGATAAGCAGTATCTGAAAGCTCAGATATCTGAACCAAACAGTGCTTACTTTTCTTTTATTCTTAAGTCTGTTTACTTGTCATAAATCTGGAACAGGTTTGTGAATGCAGTCATTCTAAGATGCTTAGCCTTGCAATAGGTGGTGCACTGCTATATTCTTCCACTCTCTCAACCAATCAAGAGAAAGAAACGTTCCAGAAATTAGACCAAACACCAACAGGAAAATAGTAGAAGTTACAAAATAAAGGAAAATCAGAACCAAACTTGTAAAGGGGACTAATACATCAGGTAAAGAATTTTGCCTTGTGAAAGAGCATAGCCTTGGTGCACTGCCTCTTCCTCTCACCATGCTTTTCAATGCTCAGAAGTAAGGATGACGAGTATGTCAATGGTATCTGCGAGCATAGGTTAATTGCATACAGTGATTTGTCCAGGAAATGCTTTGCAGTATCTTTAAGCAAAGCCAGATCCCATTCTTCAGCAGCAGAAACCTCAGCTTTAATAGAAGATATCAATTTCTTTGGACGCAAATGCCCAATTAATCCAACCCACCTATACATAAAAAACTTGTGATACAGAATCAGTACATGAATTAAAATATTTGCAAATCCAAGCGGAAGCTTCTCTTGAGTGGATTAATAATGACCTCAAAGAGAAATTAAAGTTTTAGTAGGGCATGCAATTCATGGAAATCAACACTTCTCTAAACATATAATATGTTGTGACACATGGATCAGGAAGAGAATTTTTTTTTATAACTATTGCAAGTTGTGAGTTGGTAAAATCTCTTTGTAAGAAGATCCTTGCAACATCATAAAATGTAAACGAACACCATATAGTAAAAGTAAAAATCAAGAGTGCAGCTTCATAAATTGAATCAGAAGTACATCTCAACATAGATAATATGCTCTTCCTATAAGTAATCAACTGGAGCAAGTACTCAGCCCATCAAGACTACAAATGCTATATTTCTTCAGCGGCCCAATGATATGGCATGTGCTTCCATCTGTGAATTTTGAGGCCACACGTACAGAGAGAGCCTAATAGCTTAGCTTCAGAAAAATCAGTTCCAGTGTTCCATAAACTCTTTTGGGAGCCAAATACCATAACCAAACAATAAAATGTTTTTACAATCACTAAGATATTCATATATACAAATGGAAACAGTAACTAAAAGAAGTATATGAAACACCTGTATGTGTGTGAATTGTAATGCATGGACTAATTTGCAACATTCATGTACACTTCATCCCATTCCCCATTCACCAGTACTTCATACGTTTAATTCAGGACAAATAACAATCCACGCACGAAACATCATATCAATATATTCACCAGATAAGATGCCTTAAATCGAGTGAAGCAAACATAAACGTTTTACACTAATTTGCATTGTTTCTAACATTTTCTCAAAAACCCAAAAACACAATAACATAAACTCACACACACATTGCACAAACCAATAAACGCAAAACGGAAAAGGTAAAGAACACCCGCAAACGCCGGAGTCTTGGTGTTCAAAGATTTTACCAGTCTCCAACAGAAAAATTGCCAACAAGGGACTGCAGGGCGAAAGCACCCAGTTCCTTATGATTAGGCGAAGGAACATAAGATGGAACGATGCCCAGAGGAAACCCATTTTTCAGTAAAGACAGCTGCTGAATTCTGAGGACTTTACTCGCTCTTGCACCATCAAGAGGTACGGCTTCCCCCGGAACCCCCTTAGCAACACCGTCAAGGGCCTGCGGAGTTGATACGTTTAAGTCCCAGAACGCCGCATCCATCGCTGTTCTTAAGTAGGCCATGTTTGCTGGGAAAGTTAGCTGGCTTGGGGACTGAGGGTTTGGCGTGATTTCTTATCCTGGAGAGTGACTCTCAGTTTTTAGAAGGGAGTGAGGAGGGAGATACAATGCCTTTCTTTGGGTTTAAAGTTTAGATTAATAGCAATTTGACCCTGCTAAAGTTTGGTTATTGACAATTTGCCCCAGCCTTTCTGTTTTATCTAACCCGTATCCCTTTCGAATCGATAACCGAATCCTCGGGGCATGGCTTGGGTTTTGACGTTTTGTACTTGGATTTATTTTTCTATATTACATATATTTATGAAAATTATGTATAAATTTTATTTATATTTAATATCATAATGGTTGAAAATTCATCTAACTACATCTATATTTTGCATTATTTTTAAGTTAATATACGTCTCTTTTTTACAATTAAAAATAAATAATTAATTATTATTTCTCACGATTTTTATTTATTGAGGGATATTTACTTTTAAAAATTATAATGTTTTATGCTCTCCAATTATTCTCCCTACCACCATTTCTCTTTTCTTTTTTATTTGACTAATAGTCGTCGCATACGATTTTATCAACATATAAAAAGAAAAATAATAATAATAATAATAATATAATTATATATTTATTAAAAATATAAAAATTTACTAGGAAAAAATATATAAAAATAAGGTGAGATATAAACATGAAAATAGTGAATTGAGAGGGAAAAATGTGAGATTATTAAAAAAAAAATTAAAATTACTATTATGATAATATTGTTTTTAAGGAATAAATGAATTAAACATTAAATAGAGTATTTAAAAGTTAGTACGATAATTTTTTTATAATAATATATATATTATATCTACAATTTTCCTCCCTTCCTTAATTCTATTATTTTAATTTATTTTAGTACTATTTAAAATATGACTACTTATTAACTAGAATTATAGAAATATTTACTCCAAATAAACATATTAAAAGAAGGTAGAAACAATTTCATACATAAATATAATTTTAAATGGAGAACAAAATTTAAATAATAATAATAAGGAGTCCGGGTTGTGGGTCAACACCGTAACCAGGCCCAGATCTTCTATTTCCTTCTGAAGGATATGTAAAACCCTTTCAGCAATACAACTTGAAGCAAGAAAGGTGAAAAATGGATCGAGAATCGCTGGAGAAGAGACCTGCGATCCTCGTTGTCGGATCCCCCAATGTTGGCAAGCGAACGCTGCTGTCACGTAAGGCTCTCTATCTCTCCGTTTATCGAGATTTTTCTTTCTTTATTTATATGGAAATTTACTCATACATAGATACATATGAAGATATGTTGGGTCGGTGTATTTGTGTGAAACTTCATGGCAATAAGGAACTTAAATGATGTGAATTGAAGCAGTAGTATGCCAAGTTATTTGATTATCTGAGGATTTTAGAAGAGGTAAATTGTGTTTGTGGGCAAGATGCGAATGTGTGGCACTTACTGTATTATTTACTTGGTAATGAACTTGAAAACGGAGTGGTCCTCGGAGAATATTAAGTTAAAAGCTGTTGAAAGAACTGCAATCTAGCCATGATTTTTGGAGGTGCACCCATAGTTTTGTATTTTACTAAGTTGTAATCATCAGATTTCACAATGATCATTTGAGAAATATTTGAAGTTTCACAAAATTAAAGATTAACAGTGGCAATGCTATATCCTAGTCTTCATACTCTGAAAGAGCATGTCATTGAAGTAGTATTGCATTTTGCTAGTGATGAATTTGCAGTTTTAGTGAAGTATGATTCTGAGTTTCTTTATTTAACATAATAATGGATCACTCAATTATTAGAATGTTGGATATAGGACTACTAAGCGTTGATTTTGAAGATGCGTCTGATGAGTCATCTGAGTTAGTTGTCCGTGGGTAAGTTCCAAGGGCCTATTAGATTGTGCAATCAAGATGTGCTTTTATCTCTTCATAGATCATCACCATCTCGTGACATTGTGAATGTCGTTTCTTTATAAGGTGGACTATCAACACAAAGTACTACACAGCAGATGTTTCAGTATGGATGGCTCATCTTTGTGATGGGTTATCTATTGAAAGCTTTCCAATTTTTGACAGGATAGTTGCCCTGGTGATGGTGTTTGACGTTAGTGATGTAAGCCTTACCCATTGCTCTCTTCTCATATGGGTTTATATCGACTAGTTATTTGACGTCCGAAATTGTGACGCCCATGCTGCTTGATGTACAATATAAAGTCTTATGTAACATAATTATTTCCAGCCCTCATCTCTTGTTGCTCTTAAAGACTGGGTGTCTGGCACCGACATTCAGAGGTTTGATATACTGCTCTGCATCGGTAACAAGGTGGATCTTCTTCCTGGTCATTCAGCTCATACCGAGTACAAGAGACGCTTGCTGAAGCATGGAGAATCTTCTGTTAATCCTCAACCGGACTTCTCAGAGTATGGGATATCTGATACTGAAGGAAGTAGTTTGCTGGGAGATGAAGAGCCATCATGGGGTTTTAAGACCTCATGCTTAGAATGGTGTCTCGAACATAATGTTGAATATGTTGAAGCTTGTGCATCTAATGCTGTTTTTGACAAATGTAAGGCCCTCCCATCTTTTTTCTGACATATCAAAAGGAGACATGTTTCATTGTCTGTCTTACTTTTTTAATTTTTAAAAACTGGTGGATGGAGGTTTCTGGTCAACTTTTTCTATCACGGTTAGCCCCTTTTTTCATCATTGTGATTAGTATAATCATTAATCTTTGGAGACGTTTTATTGAGACAAAGAAATAGATTGACATGCGCAATGTGTACCGGTATGCATGTTCTCTGAAGCATCACATTCTCCTTTTTCAGATTTTTATTGTCAGCAGTTGTAATTGAGTTAGTATGAACTGCTGAATATGGGGGCCTTAGAATGTACCATAGTCAGATGTTACTTGGTATGAAGCCTGTCATAATATACTATGTTCAATGTCTTCATGGAGAAACTTAGGTGATTCTCACTGCCCAAAAAGACTTCTGAAAGTTTCCTAGTTGAGCTGGAAAATTTGTTTGGTATACTTACTCAGTTTCTGGAGATATGATAGTGTTTTAAAGTAACTTCTTCTTACAGGCCTCTCCGTAGATGGTGATTCGCAAGGTGTTGACAGACTTTATGGGGCTCTCTCTGCTCATATGTGGCCTGGAATGTTGTTGAAGTCTGGTGATAAGATAAATGAACCGTCATTACCTGAACAAGAAGGTTGATGTGCTTGCTTGTTAGATTAGCTGCTATTTGTTATTTATGTCAATGTTATTAGGTCCTATCATTCTACTGAAAATGCTCTGTTTAATTTTTTATGCAGAGTCAGAAGAAGAATCTGATTATGAACCTGAATATGAGAAATTATCTTCTGGTTCGGCAGAACCATGGGATGATGTGGGATGGATGTCCGCTGATGGTCCTGTTTCAACCTCGGGAACTGGGGGACCATTGGAAGGGGATCATGACATCTTAGATAGAGATTGTGAAGCCAAATCTGGTGGAGAAGACTGCCAGCCATCAACATCAGCTTCTCAGTTGCCGGAAGGGCTTGACCGAGAAAAAGCAAATGTGGCCCACGAAGGTGACAGAGCATCAGAGCTCGATGAGGATAAAGCATATGATTTTGAGGATTTGGAAATGCTGATGGCTGAAATTGGTAATATGCGCAGTGGGTTGAGATTGATGCCTGATTTCCAGAGGAGGGAAATGGCTGCAAAGTTGGCCATGAAAATGGCTGCTATGTTTGGGGACAGCAGTGAAGGTGAAGAGGAGTTTGATTGATGAGAGTGAGAAAATGTAACATGCACCAAAACTTTGTATGCCAATTACCTTTGCCATCTGATGGTGGAGCTTGACAATCAACTTATAAAGGGAAGACAAACAGATTGGGTATATATGTGATGAAAATTGGGCCTCGGTCAACTGAAGTTTGCTTGCATTCCGAACTGTCAATGTGCTAATTATATGATATATGGGAGGATAGACAGCTTCAAGTTTGTAACTTTCTATGCCATAGAGAAGAACCAGTGAATTCAAGAGGTCAGTACTCGGTGGACATAATGTATTTGTATGAGATTTTGCATCCAGTTTGAATTAATTATATGAAATATTATGTTGTTGAGGGGTGAGATTTTATGTTTCTGGAAGAATATTTGAGTATCATCAGATAATGATTTGGATGAAAGGATCTGCTATCTTCCTTGTTGACTAGAGGGGAGAGGCAAAATGAATCAGTAATTTGGTTAAGGTGAGACGTTTAGTGAGAGGTTCAGAAATTCTTCCTCTTTAACACTACTTCAAATGTTCAACTCCTTTCCTTTTGAGTCACTGCCATGGACCACAGGTGTAAGTCTAAGCTCTCTCTGCCTTGATGCATCTTGGCCAAGGTGTACGTTTATCCTAAAATCTTGTCTATCAAGTCGTACTTAAATCTAGTGACAAGAAATGAGGAGCAAAGCATCAATGAGTAGACAATGGCTGTTCACATAATACATCAGATAGATATCCTAGGTAGTGCATTCACCAATACTCCATCTTCTACCCATTTGGTAGGAGTATTCTTTGATGCTGACAATTGAAGTTTAGCTCAAATTTTATCATTTTAGCTTTAATCTTCACAATCACCATGAAAAATGGTTATTAGTGGTGTGATGTTAGCCTGTGTGCTTGTTTTTCATATATTGTGTAGATACTTCCTTTTTTTGATAGTTTCCCATCCATTCAACAATCTTATTGGGAGGTAAGTCAAATATAATTGCAGTTCGGTCTTAGGGAACTACTTCTGGACAAACTTTGGAGATGTGGCTGATTTCTATCACCTTTACCATGTTTGTATCTCATCTTTGTGCATTTTCTATTTGATCTGTTATGCCTACGTCCCACAATCCGACGGTTGCATCACTTTATAGATCCTAGGTAGCATCGAAATTCAGTCGACCTCATGTACGGTGGAGATCACCCAGAATCTACTATTTCTAGAAGCAATCAACAATTCTGCATGTTGGTTCTTTATGCTCTATGCCCAGAACTAGTAGATTGAAGGTATAGACAAAGGCTAATGATTTATGGAGTTCTTGGAGACTAAGTTACACTTTTGATGGCTTAAGTTATGAAAATATATAGTGCTCAATTACTTTTTTGACTGCTGAATGTGTTTTATGATGCGTATAAGCAAGAAATTATGGGGGACCCAGATCAGTTAAACAAGTGATGTAAGCCCCAGACACGTATGATGGTTTAAAGACATTATGGTTACTTGATGGGAACCAGCAACTCAAAAACCCCAATTCAATCAGATCCACTTGATTGGAATTCCTTTAAAGCACGCTTTGATTTGGATTGTTTTTCTTCAACTTGCATAGTCGTGTAGCAACAGATAATTGTGGTATGGGGCAAAAATTGTCATTCGTGCCTAAATCTTGCACATGGAAAGGTGAAAACTGAGGTTGTGGCTTTGAGTCCTATGATGTCGTTTGTCTTCGATATGTTAGGTAAACCTTGTACATAAAAGATGTAATAAATGAGTCCTCCTTCGATCTGTTAGGTAAACCTTGTACATAAAAGATGTAATAAATGAGTCCTTTGATGTTGTTGGTCTTCGATTTGTTAGGTAAACCTTGTACATTAAAGATGTAATAAACGAGGTTTGAAGTTTTGATTTCGAGTCCCACTGTTTTAGTATCATTGATCTTCCACCCACTAATTATCTCATCATGTAAATTTAGTAGTTGTAGTTATTACCCAGGGATTCATGTTTATGAATGCAGTGAAAAACAGGTTTCTATGATCTGTCGAACGTCCAAAATTCTTACTTATCTTTGTCACAATCCTATAATCAAGTTTTGATTAGCAATAGTTAGCAACAAACCAATCTACATTTAATTATTAATCGTGGCCTCTAGAAAGAAACATAGTATACCAGACACGATTATATTGAGCTGTTGCAAGTTCTAATATTGTGATTATCGCACATGTCTAATGGGCACTTAAGTCCAAGAATGTCAAGACTTTGTATTTAGCACACGCATCATCGAATATCATTAATTATAATTAAAATTGGAACAAATCAAATATCACTAATTTTAATTAAAATTGGAGCAAATATAATCTAATACGATTACCCAACTCATTTAAACCAGACTCGCCCGAAGGCTAACATGTCATCCTCGAGTTTGTTTTCAATCACCTACATGCATTCATAATCCACTCTTGGGAACTGTAGTATGACTCCAACAATAGTCTTCCAATACTGAAGTCAGAGAAGTAGTTAAGAAACGAGCATTGTAGAAAGTTGGTTCCAATTGTGTACTTGACTCTTTTTTTTTTTTTTTTTTGTTTGGTCTGAGAAATGAAAACTGGTAAAATTGACAGTTGAATCTTGTACAGATAACGAGTCAGCATCAGCAGCAATACGATGTTTAACGACAAAGCATGCATTGGAGACATACTTAATTCCAACTGCACAAGAATTGTGTTGTACCTGTACGAGAAAGTATAATACTATAATTCTTATATGATAGATAATTTCTTCAATAGAACCTCAAAGGAATCGGTGAGAAGATACAATAAATCAGACTCTGATTTAGCATATCAAGAGTTTTGATCAGCCTTTACTTCCACATAATTTCTCCCCCAAGTAATGACACATCGAAACTACTCCCCACCCTATCACTTGGACATCTCCTATATAAAAGCATTCCTCGTTGGAACATCAGATATCACAAAAAAAGAACAAGAATTGCCCGTCCTCAAAAACATCATAACACCCCAGGAACCACCCCCATCCCCTCGAAGAACTCGAAAACAATGCCAAAAGAGCAGCCCTTTTCCCTTTTCTTCCTCTCCATATTCATCATCATCATCATGGTCCCAGGATCAGATGGCCAACGCCTGATCAACTCCACATGCGAAACCTTCTCAAAGAACGATCCCAACATTGACTACAACTTTTGCACAACTTCCCTGCAGGCAGCCCCTGCGAGTCAGTGCGCCACCCGACAAGGCCTAGGCACCATTGCCATCCGGCTGATACGTTACAATGTCACCGACACACGTTGCCACATCAAACAGCTGTTGAAGAACAGGAAATGGGATCGCTATGTTAGGCAATGCCTGAGTGATTGCTTTGAGCTTTACTCGGACGCAATCCCTTCTGTTAAGGCAGCTATGAAGCACTTCAACGCTAGACGGTTTGATGATGCCAACGTGGAGATAAGCTCAATCATGGAGGCCTCCACCACCTGTGAAGATGGATTCAAGGAGAGGCAAGGCGTGGTTTCACCTTTGAGTAAGAGGAATGGAGAGACGTTTCAGCTCTCAGCTGTGGCGCTTTCTGTTTTGCGCATGATTCAGACAGAGTCAGGCTGATTGATTGATAGAGTAATCTTGTTTTGGTGTTTGTTTCATGATGTTCTGCAGATTGGAATTCATGACTTATATTTATTCAACTTATGTTGTTTGTTTGTGGAATATGAGTTAATACAGGTTGGTTGGAGAGTTTGTTCACATTGGAACTTCAAGATTACGATACAACTAATGTTCTTGAAGGGCAGCAGTGTTGTTGTTTTTCTTTACTCATTGGACTGAGTGACTTGTACTTGATCTATTCTCTTTAACTTTATATATATATTGGAAAGTGATGTTATATCTTTTCTATCTTACCTAAAATTCTCGATTAGTTATATCTTTATTCATTCTTAAATATTATAACTATACTTTATTCTTCAATTTTTGAAAAATATACCTTATATGGTATCCTCACTAAAAATATTCTATTTACAATTTAATTTTGGATATTAAATACTATATCTAACAAAAGTTTAAGTGATCTTTCAATTTTATTCCTCACCCTACGTTTATTACATAGATCCCAAATAGTTGTTCAACCTTTTCATTTCAAAAGGCTCAAATAATCTGTTTGAGCAGCTGGAGCTGGCTCGACTTATCTTAGGCGATTAGTACAATCCCTGCTTGACAATCTCGAGTACAAGTCTTATAACACTATTAACATCCTATACTGTCTTGGTTTACAATACGCGACAAATTGATGTGAAATATGCTACATTTATATGTAAAAAAAATGCACATTAAAATTTAGCATAACTAGGCATTATTCAAAACAATCAAGCTCGCCTTAACAAGCATTTACAGCAGAAGGAAATTCATGTTGCAGCTTCTCAAAGAAAAGACACTAGATGAGTATTTCCCAGAACTTATGCCTGGATTACGACAAGGATAGTCGATGATCTCCACCACGCCATGGATCACTTAAACAAACAGACAGTAGTGCATTCTTATATCAGAAGAAAAAGTTAAAGATGCTGACAAGATGCCAAGCTAGTTTTGAGGAAAGAAAGCTTACCTCTCCATCGATACATAGGTACAAGTACAATGACATCCATGAACTGTCTCAACTAGCGTCAAGAATTCTCTTTTTTAACTTGTTGAGGGTGAAGGAATAATCTATAGATACACTGTATCTTGGCATGAAAAATGCAAAGGCAAAATGACCTTTCTGGTTCAGAAAGAAATGTTTAGAGATATTCTTTTGTCAAACAGGGTCAAATTATTACTCATCCCAGGATCAAATTTCTACAAATACCACAGTGAAGCAAAAACTAGATACATGTCTAATTGCAGCAAAGAGATGAAAATCGGAAACAAAAGACTGCTGCATAACTTAACTAGCCATTGGATGGTTATAGATGTATTCAATTGCAAGAGGACAGGAGTCAATTTTATCAGCCTCCTTGTCAGGAATTTCCAGCTTAAACTCTTCCTCAAGAGCCATCACAATCTCCACAGTATCTAAGCTATCCAAACCCAGGTCCTTCTGAAAATGAACATCAGGAGTCACCTGCATATTTTAAAATGCAAAATGGTGATATTACTTAATTCCATGTAAGGTGGATATGGATGACAAACATCAAAAAGCAGATAATCCAAATCAAACTCCAGACACGAAAAATTTGAGAATCACGAAATGAGTCTCAATGTTCTGATAATTAAACAGGGGGCCCGAAATTCATAACCATCTCTCTACTAAACTCATTACTTCAAATTTTCATTAATTCAAATAGCTAAAGGAGGTCATTGTGGAAAAGAAAAGAAAAATAAAGAGCACGAGAGTCAGAGACAGAGTGATGGGCTCTATAAATTTTTATGGCAAGCACTAAGTGGTGGACTATTGATTTTGAGACAAATGATAAATCCTGCACCTAATTTCTTGTTCTCTTGACACACACAAGGATGTGGATTCCTTTTCCATAAAAGAGTATAGAGCAGATAGGAACATGCACAATTAGATCTTGACTTAGTATACATACTTTTTAGTTTATATGAATAAGTCAAGCTAAGAGAACATATTACTAGAGGTCTAATTTAATGAGAAACACCGCAGATCCTAAGACGTCCACTATATCAGGTTACAAAGGGGTAGGTAAATCTTGTACATACTACATCACTAAATTTGCTTTTCTTTTTGCAATGAGGATAGCAAGAATATGGGCCCATCTTATCTCCTGTTATATAACTAGAACAAGAGTAAGAAACAAATTCGATGTTTCATCACAGACGAAGAGTTAACATATTATATGTTTAGACTTTAGATATTATGTTAATCAAGTTTGTCTTTCAGGGTAGATTCAGGCAATTTATAGCCTGAGCACATGTGAGCACAAAGAGACCTGACTTCAGCAAAGAGGTTGGGACGATGTTGCCAAATTAAGCCAAACTTGAACCCATTTCCACCCTAGTTGGAATTTTGATTTAAGCGTGCATTTCCATACAAGCCCTTCCACACATTCCTAACACTCAGAAATAATCATATTTGCATAGAATATGTCATACTAACGAAAATAATAAATTTTAAGCACCATATTGAAGTTTTGACAAAAGGATCATTCTTGATTCCATACACCTGAACTTGGTCTTCAAACTAAGTCTGGCCAAGATTATCTATTGATTTCTTTAAAAAGAATTACATTTTTCATCTGTCATACCCTTTAAACGTACTATATTATATCAAGAGAATACTTAACAGGATGCAGGAATCTTTCCTGTCTTTTATCGACTCTCTTACCTCTTAAGCAAAGTTCTAAAGCAGTGAGACAAAAAATTAGAAGTACAAACATCTGAGAATAAAATAATAGCAATGCAGATGATTCTCTTAAATCCAGCAGAAAAATCTATGTTTGAGATTAATGAATTTCTGGTTTAGCAACATTTTCCCCGTTTGAACAGCAATCTTAAAGTAAGATTTTAGTGGAAAGAGACGAAAGAACTTTTGGAACCATTCCCACTCGTTTTCCCACCAATGTGTTGGAACCAATACTGCATTGGAATCATATAGACACTGATACTGCTATCCCATTAAACACATTTTAAGCCTTCCACTTTCTCAGGACTAACAGATAAGCTGATGCAAGCATCTATGCAAATAAAATACAGGATAAAGATCAAAATTATCTGTTTTTTCTTTTGCTTTTCCATTTTCCCTGTATTCATCCCTAAGGAAAGAACAGTGCTTAAAAACCAACATGAAAACCACAGCGAAAATACAATGCTTCTTGAGAATTATCAAGTGCAAAACTGATTCCCCAAAAAAATGTGGGGGAATAGAATAGAAAAAAGAGCCCGCTAACTTCTGTGTGCAACGATTAATGTTTAATCTACCACTTTAATCAATCATATTTATAGCACGACAAAAAATTCCAAATTCTGTTTCCTCCTATGAACTTAAAAAATCTTTATCCATTTTCACCTCTATTCAACAATAATTCTCTGAACTCAAAAAAAATTCCGGACAAAACATAAATCACAATTTCAGCAAACAGAAATCGACAAAACAATTCACAGAGTTGGGCAAACAGAACGCTGCTGACAAAAAAAAAAGACGGGGGGTTGGGGGGGGGGAAGCAGATAAGAGAAATAAAGAGTGTAAACCTTAGAGGGGTCGACTTTGGGGAAGGTCTTGACGACATCAAGAACCCGGTCAATAACTTCCTGCTTGTCGAGGTGATCGTCGCCGTGCGACGACATTGAGCGGACGGCCGTGGTACGGGATCCGTTTAGGAATAGGGTCCGGGAGAGGGGGACCCGAACATGGAGAACTCTCTTCCCTTCGCTGTCTGACTGTGGAGAACTAAACTGAGGTTCTAGGGGTGTTTTCGGAATTTTAGACCAGAGAGGGTTTCTGAATTTGGTTGGTTTTAGGCGTAGCTTAGTTAAAGGCTGGATGTAAGAAAATGCTTTTCGGGGCATAAATACAATTTAATTTTATCCTATTTCCTTAGTTATATACATATACATATATAATATATTGTTTTGTTAGTTTTTATATTTTAATATTAAAATCAGGCAATAATTATTTTTATACACAACTATATAATGTAATATTTACAATTATAAAATAATTTAAAGGAAACGATTTAATTTAAATAATCAATTTTGATACTTTTTATTTGTCTTATATTCACGTAATAATTACATATACTTTCTTGCAATGTGAAGACTTTAAAAGTTTTATGCATAATTGTTTCTGTCAACATGAAAGATATATACGTGTAATTATTAGAACGAGATCTTAATTTTCAAATATTATAAGTAACGAGAAAACATTTGGCCTCATATGCTCAATTTATTTATTTAATTAGAATGCAGACGAAAAATGAGGAGAAAAAAAAGATTAGTTATGTATAGACACATATACGAATTTTAGCCTATCTGTAGGTTTAAGTTTTCAAGATTTAAATGAATTCAACTCGGATTAATATTCCTCTAGAGTCTTATGCACTGCAGAATCAAGTATCAATAAGTAATACTCGTATGATTAATTTTTCATCTAAGTTGACTAGCAAAATTTTATTTATGTATATATATAGATATATACTAATATACATAATATTACCATTGTCATTCATCACGAAAATATAGGATGAAACTCAAACTACAATGAGAGATCTATATGCGGAGCGTAAAATACTAAAACAAGCAAGTCGATAGCCAAACAACAGGCCGGTAATGGAGCCGATGCCTGAATACAACTTCGTCTATCTTTGACAATTTTAAGCTGGAACACCAACCTTGGTATCCATCACTGCTAAGAGTCTATTGCTTCTTCCTACCGTATATCAGTAATAAGGTTTCATGCATTACCACTTACCAGCATGGGTGTCAAATATTAAACAGCATGTAGTCAATCAGAGAATCAGGTCAATGCTAAGTTCTAACTGTATCACACAGCGCAGGATGCAGATTGGTAACTGCAGTTACAAGAACAATCATAAGAAGGACTAGAAAAGAATTTAATCATTAGGTCAACTGGTCGGGCAACTAGAAACCTGAAACACAAGAAGGTTCAGGAGATCGTTACTCAGTGTCATAGACTATCCATCCTCTGATTTGTCTGTCTTGTTTTCACTAGGATTTGAGTTGAATGTTAGACAGGAACTCGTCTGCCTCGCTGACGGACAAAGTACTGCAATAAGAAGCACAAGAACATACCAAAAAGAAAAGAAACCCCGTGAAGATATTAGCATAACAGGCAGAGGCTTCAAAATGCAAATGCAGAGAGGGGCGGGACCTAAAAATGCTTTAATCTATGGAACTGATTTGGCAGCATCGGATCTGGCCATCATCCAAACCTAGTTAGTAAAGGAAGCTCCTCCTATATTTTACCATCAATTAACCCACAAAACGATTTTCTATATTTGTTGCTTATAAAAGATTTCATCATGTTCTTCTGATCAAGCAGCTTAAACAGTTCCCACATATCCCAAATATATCATGTATGAAGTCATCCCGTAATAAAAATGATCAGTATAATGATGTCTGGTTATTGAGTAGAAAATAATTTGTGAGAAAATCGGGTATCATACAGCTGGTACATAGGGTTGATGTAGCATCCAACCAATTATTGGCAACTTCCTGAAGAAAATTGCTATTGAAGGCCGGAATTCACTACATTAAAATGATAGACTGGGTCAGCCATGATGGGAACATTAAAGTTTCTAACCATTTTAAGCACTCAAGTTTACCTGAAAAGAACTACGAAACCATATGCCTCCACAATCATGCCAATAATAGGCCATCCTGTGATTACAAAGAAAAAACCAACACCAAACGAAACAGCAGCCTGTGGAGGTAGCCAACAGCAACGAAAGTGAGAAAGTAGATAATGAGATCAAAATAAACAATGAGACTAGAGAGAGATCCACCCAAGTTTAGTACCTTATAATTCTGGGGTTTCATGAAGAAATGCAGGGAAGACTTCACTCCAATAGTCAATATCATTCCAGACAAGAAGAGGATCTATAAATCACATGCAAAATCCACAGCTAAAAGAAAGCATTGGAGCATAATAGTTAACAGGGGAATAAAATAAAATGGAAACATGAATTCAGTTAGCTTACATTTCCGATTGTTAGAAAACCCTCATCAAAGATAAGCAAGACCCCAGCGAATGTGAATATAAAGCCAAACCCAGTCAATCCTAGTCCAACCTCTGTTAACAAGTGTAAGAAAATAAACATGAAATATAGCATTCAGGTACTGCCATATACAACCATGCGTAACAAGGCTGACAAATTAATACAAAAAAAATGAAAAAAGATCAGTATAAGAAGCTTTACAACTAACTGAACAATCTGAAAGATAGCATGTACTGATTCAAGTGCATGTCACTTCTATGAAGAAAAATGTGAAAGACAAGGGGGACTGAAGATCATTCCAATTGTACAACAGGTGAACGATTACTGAAGCAAACACCATCCGGGATTATATCTGTAGTTGTTAGGACATGCAAATACTGCATTAAATTAAACCTAATTGCCACTCTGGAATCTGGATATGTCATGTATCCTACATGATAACTGCCTCCTATTTATCTTTCTGGCACGCTTTTAACCCAAAATAAAATAGAGAGATCCGCATGTCATATACACAATTAGAATCACAACAATATGAAAAACTTGACAATTGTGCATGGGTGAACTTCATTTTCCATCTCTATGGAAAAAAGGTGTGTAATGCTTCCTATATAAGAAAGCAAGCATGCTATGACAACCAGTATGCTCATAAGAACTTTGAAACCAACTTTTAGATTGGAATATATAAGAGGGTAGTCAAGGCAAGAGAGCTGTCAAATCTTTCACTCAACCAAAACTATATAGATCCACGTATCTTCATTGACAAACAATATCAGCTATAACACTCATTATAAATGCTCGTTGAACCTTGAGTTTCCAAATCTAGGTTACTAAAGTTCAATAAAAATAAAGAGATGCTCAAATTATTAAATACTCACTCTTCAGATCACTTGTCTCAAAAGAAACCATCTTCTTGGAAACAATGCAGAACTTTGATTGTGTAATTTCCTACACACTGCAGAAGAAAAAACCCTCAAAACATAATATTATAACATTACCGAATGAAATAATCACCTTACAGAAGCCATCTTCCTATTTACCATCAAATAAAAGATTATGAGCACACATTTTCAGTCACTTACAAACAGGCCTCCTCAACACAGCTACCTTACATAATAAGAAAATGAAACCAAGGCAATATAATATCAAATCTTCAATTTGAAGTCTCTTCTTATCTTCCCTTGTCTTTCAATCCGCATAAAGGGGTATAGTGCATCCAGTTATATTCCAAATTCAGATCCTCTAGCACAATATACTTGCACCAACCATGTCAACTCACATAATATACTACTTCAATTTCTCAAAAGTCTAATACATAAAGCAAATAACAGACAACAAAGCAGGGTCCCCTACGTAGCCGTACTTTTGAAAATTTAAGCCAATCAACAGAAATAACCCAGCAAACACCATTCTAATCTTTCCGAAAAAGAAAGAAACAAAAAAAGCTAAAGAAACAATCTACGAATTAAAAATTTCTCCACTAAACGTGATACAATCCTGGAATCGCGCACATTATGTATCATCTTCCAAATGCAGTACGGGAAAACAGAAATTATAGAATACGAAAAAATGCAGAAATACAACTCCACTAAACAGATCACTACAACAGAAACAGATTGCACATTAAATTGCGGATTGTTAAATGAAAACTACATGCTGTCTGAGTATGATATACGACAGATATGCATGGAAGAATACGTACATACTTACATTTAACCCCGCGGCGGTGTGTTGTACAAGAGACCGTGGAGAGGAGGAGTTGAATCGTCAATTTCAGCTGCGGTTGTGAATAAGGAGTGGAGCAGTTAACTAGCGTAATTTTCTGTTGTGAATGTGCTTTCCAGTTTCCACTGTGGGCTCGCGGCAACAACCCCAACTCCTTACGGGAATTTTTAATCCATCTGCTATTAATTACATAATAAAATAATTATTATTTTAATAGAAAATATTACTAAATAAAATTATAAGAATTTTATTGAGAGAATAATGGGGAAAAATAAAGAATTCAATGTTTCGTTTCATGCTACATACTCTAATTATGCACCGATTAATATGGACTTCTATTTCATATCTTAATTTGAATTAGATTTGGTTAAATTTAAATTAATTGCAGGCCAACAAATGAAAGAGATTATATTATATTTGCTATATGATTTAATTAAATTCGCCTAAATTTTATCTGGATGAGAAATTATTCTTGATTGTGCATCCACAAATCTATAGGAAAACAACACTATATAGACTTTAATTGTAACATTGCAATATTCAAATTAGCGAAATAACTCCAACAAAAAAGTGCACCATAAAACGCTAATTGCACACTCGACGGGTTATTTATAGAAGTGAAACGCTTGAACAAATATCAATAAGGCCCGAGAGATGGGGTTCCGTTGATAGGGTATGAGAATAAATGTGTTTTAAATGATAAAAATACCCCACATCGGATTTCAAATGTTCAAATAGAATTGTATATGTGCATCTTTTATCTAAATCGGATCGCACCTAACTAATTTAAAAATTAAAATATTTTAGTTAATAACCTCCTAATAAATTTGATATTTGCCAAAATTTTCAGATCCCTAATACTTATTTAAAAATTGAACTGTTTTTGAAATCATTATGATGTCAAACTAGTTTGTATCTTGCGACCCAAATCAAATATTATAGTATTTAGATTCACTTGATCACCTGTATGAAAATAAATAAATGTTAGTCTTATTTTATAATTCTTGTGATGTTTAGCTATTTCAGCCTTTTACTTACTTTATTTGGCAAATACTCATAAAATAACAAAGTTTGGAATACAACAGATCACCGTCACACGATCAAGTTATTAAGATAAAGGAACGGTAACGATCAAATCATGTGCTTCACTTTAAAAACTTCCGCCACCTTTCTGATTTTTCAATATTTTTGGTTCCCCCGCCCCAAAATTAAATAAAAAACAAAATATTAGTGGGGCAGTAGAAAATGCTTTTCCCATTCCTCTCTCATTTACTTGACGCGCAGAGACACGCACAGCGCTCGTCATTAGCAATCTCGCTCATATATTGACGAAAACACCAAACGCGCATCAACTTCACCTCATCGATTTCTCCGGCACAATCTCCGGTCACTTTTTTCCGGCGAGATCGTGATCTTTCCGTCGGAGAAAAGACAGCAATCGATCCGATTCCGAAGGTCCGGTCTGGTTACTGATTCAATCGACCCGAAATTGATTAATGGCTCCGGTTTCGGCTCTCGCGAAGTACAAATTAGTGTTCCTGGGGGATCAATCTGTCGGGAAAACGAGTATTATCACTCGGTTTATGTACGATAAATTCGATAACACTTATCAGGTGCGGGATCAATTCTGCGTGGAGTTGCTGTTTGAAAATTTTGAATTTCATTTTTTATTTTTTGCAAAAATGCCCAAGGAGTATGGATCTGGTCCCTAGTTTCATTAATTGGATCCCTGTTCTTTTAGGTCTTAAGTAATCTTTGCTCTGTTGGTATATGATCTTACTTTTAGTCGTTGATCCGCTACTGTCATTGCCTACAGAATTATTAGTCAGTGGTCCACTGTTAATCAAGGTCCTGAATTCGAAAATTTATATATCTAATGCGTTCTGATTGAGATTCCAATGTCACTAGAAGATTCCTAAAATTTTTCTTTTTGGTCGTGATCACGGTGTCCATCCTGTGCTAATCAGTATTGCAGAATACTATAGATGACTTATTGGAAGCTTATCTAGTCAATTGTTAATTGAACTAATTCTGACTCCAAAACCAGAAGAGTTTGATGATTTTTACGAAGATGTAACTGTTTGTGATATCATCGTCATAATATATCTTAATAGACATCCATGTACTGAAGGTTCTAGTTGATTGTACAATTCGCCTGATAAGCTCAGAATACCTGACAGGAAAGAATGCTGTTATTTGGTATAGTGTCTTCAATGAAGTATTTTCAATTAACTTTGCAGTCATTATTCTAAGAGTTGGTAGTTTACTGTCTGGATACATTAGTTTGAAAGAAGGGAAATCCTTTATTTGTTATGCACAACATTGTATGGTTAGTTGCTGATCTATTATCTATCTGCATAACCTCTCACTGTTCAAATGGAAAGGAAATTAAGAATATCTTTGGTGAGTGGAAATAAAATTCTCAACTGTATTTTATGTTCTGTTCAGGCTACTATTGGTATTGATTTCCTCTCCAAGACAATGTATCTCGAAGATCGAACTGTACGTTTGCAGCTTTGGTAAGATATCATTCTTGACAGAGATGATGCCCTGCATGTCTCCTCAGATGTACATTTCTGTATTGCAGTCTTGTTCAGATTTTTCTGCCTGATTTATCTTGCATCCCCTTTAATATTTTACTAGTGATACTAATTATAAGCAAATAAACACTTCTGTTGGGTAAGAACGAATAGCAATGACTATGCTGGTGCTCCTCATTCACTCTTCTCCAGCTTCTCAATTATGGTTATGCTAATTCCATTATTTTATCACATTAGATAAATGACCTTCTCCTCCTGTGTGTTCAGGGATACCGCTGGACAAGAGAGGTTTAGGAGTCTCATCCCAAGCTACATAAGGGACTCCTCTGTTGCGGTCATAGTATTCGATGTTGCAAGTATGAGGTTCTTTCTTAATAATATAATTGAAGTAATATTTAATTTTTCTAAAGGAAATTGTCTGCTTTGTTATCGGATATACTTTTTTAACTTCATGCTGAAAGTAATTTATGTTTTTCATGGTATCCTGTGACTGAATTTCATAAGTTTGCTCAATTTTGTGACACTGATGATGTTCTTCATCTATCAGGCAGACAATCCTTTCTTAATACCGCAAAGTGGATCGAGGAGGTTCGCACTGAGAGAGGAAGTGATGTTATTATCGTCCTAGTAGGCAACAAAACTGATCTGGTTGATAAGAGGTAAATAATTTTCTGATTTGTTGCTTTTGTTTATCTTTGGTGTTTCCTTTAAGCATTAGGGATTCATCTAATAAATTATTCTGTTTGCTTAATTTATTGATTATTTTACACGTGCATATGATATGAGGGTTCAATGTTGAACTTATAGTTGCAATGACAAATCAGAGAGGAAGCAAAAACTTAACCATTTCTGTTGAATAGATTTCTGCAAGATTTATTAGAAATTTAATCTGTACATGCTCTGTAGAAGTACAAGTTCTATTTCATGATGTTGCTAGACACATTTGTTACTGCAACATACGATTTTATTGAATGAAATCAAAATTTGATTTCAATTTGGGCACATTCAGAGGATTTTATGCATACAAAACACCAATTTAATTCTGGTGCTTGGCACCAGTGCTCCTAAAGATGAGCTGCTGTTTTACAATGCTGAGAAAGTTTTAATATATTGAGTTGGGATGCTTGTTGGCTCTCAGAAATGGTCTGTGTGCTAGTTAATAAATTTATACTTCAGGAATGGAAGTCAATTTGCCCTCTTATCCCTAGCTAAAGATTGGAATTGTCTGATATTCACCAAAGGAAACTGAGACTAAATGGCTGCTTGTAAAAGGTTTAACATGTGATGGAGATATGATTGATGGAGAAACAGACAAACTTGGTAAGGAGCTTCTTAGTAAACAATCTCACTGAATCATATCTTAAGCTTCATAGGTCCTTGCTTCGTCAACATTTTACAATGTCTATGATTTCAACCTCAAGATCACCACTGCTTTAATGCCCTAGAAAAATAGACTATTTTGTAGCTTTAAGCATATTTTAGATACAAGAAAAAAATTGGTGTCATCACTTCCAAAATTAATTTCGCTCTTTTTCGCTCAACGTGTGGAAACTAATTGCAGGCAAGTTTCGATAGAGGAAGGAGAGGCCAAAGCTCGTGACCTTAATGTCATGTTTATTGAGACTAGCGCTAAGGCTGGCTTCAATATAAAGGTACATTCTGCAACTTGCTCGCTTCTGATGTTGAATTTGGTATTATTGTCTGTTTCTCCAAATCTTATTAGTCATATGATGGATGAGAAACTTTAGTGTGTCATCAACATACTAGATTTCTAATGTAGCCCTCAGTTTGCCTGGGTTCTTGATGTTGTCTGTACCACCGCTAAATAAATTAACTATGAAAAATAAAATAAAATACAGCTTTGTGAATTCTAATCTTTACATGCGAATTTTTTCAGGCATTATTCAGGAAGATAGCTGCAGCATTGCCAGGAATGGAAACTCTATCATCAACAAAGCAGGAAGATATGGTGGATGTCAACCTCAAGTCTAGCAACACAAACGCAGCTCAGTCGCAACAGCAGTCAGGAGGATGCGCATGCTGATGACATGAACCGGAAACTTTGCTTTTTGCTCGTCATATTTTGGTTGGACAATATTTGCATCTGTAAAGTCCTAATTACTGATAGCAATGAATTTTGGTTGTGATTGTCAAGTATTTTAAGTAGTAAATTGTCATGCGTACTGTATTTCTATTTGTCATCTTATCTGTATCATTTGGTGAACAATGGTTATTAAGACTTAACTATTTTCCTGCTTCTGCAGCCGCCCCCCCACCCCCCAGCAGAAGATAACGTTGAATATATATGATGACCTATACTGACATCAAGATATTGTTACACTATAGGATGCATCATCTATTTGTGGGGTTAATTGGTTATTGACGTCTTAAATATCTCAGTGAATGGAAGTGAGAATTATTTGACTGGTTGTGGAATTTTACAAATTAAATCAACAAATATATGTTTGCAGTGCACAATGCAGGCATGTTGCCCGTTATTTGCGGAGTTACTTTATTCAAAGGGAACAAATACTGTTACTGTTGGAGTAATTTCAAATACGAATTTCTGCAAAATACTCTTTAATGAATTGATTGCTGTTTAGACAAGGGTGCAAGTACCGACTTTAGCACACCTGATCGTGAACTGTAGTCGTCGTCATGTTGAAGAAAAAGACGCGGTCGAGATATCCTCACTTTCCTTTTACACTCCATCCATGAAATAACCCAACTCGTAATTGATACTAATTCCGGGTTCCTTATACATCTTCCAAACAAAATGATTGTCAGAGCATATCAACAATTGAAGGGTCTCTCACTCTGTTCCCAACCGACTAAAGAAAAGGAAACAACAACACTAGACAATATGTATGAAATATATTACACAAGTTAAGTTGTAGTAAGGTATGTAACAGAGTTATATGATTAAAGTGATATATGTGTTGCAGTATAAAATAGATGATAATGTTAAGAAAAAATCTGTGTACCCAATAGGAAATAGGAAATATGTACCACCGCACACGAAAAAGGCACGAGCCAATAATTGGGGTGTTTTACACGTGTCGCTACCGTACTGACCCATTATTTGCCCATTCCCGTTTCCATTTTCTCACTTCGCCTTTGCAAAATTCTCCACCAATTTTATTGTCCGTCGTCTCAATTTTGTGAAGCTCCTCCACCGCTGTTCGACGTCGTTCCTCGTTTCCCGAGTTAGGGGGATCTCTCTCGCTCTTTTTCTCAACTGGTCTGACTGTTTGAGAGAGACCCCTTTTTTCCGAGCTTGCAAATTTCCCCCAAATTCGCGGATAATTGTTTCCTCTTTTCTCATTCCTTCATGCTAGGTATTTATGCGTTTTCTGTTTCTAATTACTTTTATTTTATTTGTGTGAGTGTTTCGCGCTATCTTTATTTGAAGAAGTGGCTATTATTTATTTATTTTGTTTCTAAATTGTTTTTGGGGCCAATACTTTCATGGGTTGTACTTAGATTGATCTTTGGACCAATCACTTAGTTTGTAGGGTATGGTAGTCATTTCGGAGTGTTAGCAGGATTTTGTCCACGCTACTTTTGTGTTGACGGTCACAAGTATCTAATTCCTAGTCCTTTCCAGATGAATGGCTTAGCAGGAAACTTGTATTTTTTGTTTAAAGTTGGTGGACTGTATACGGTAATGAGGTTTTTTTATGATGATCAAAAGTCTGGAAGAGGAGCCTGAGTGTGAAAGCGTTGATTCTTGTTATGTTAGTTTCACTGAGAGGCTTAATGTATGAGATGACTTGCAGAATATTTTTGTACTGGTAAAAAAGGTTTCAAGAAAATTGTTGTAGTGGGACTAGTCAACTTGATGCGACAATACGCATTTGGTGCCAAACCTTTGGAAGTCACATATCTAAGTTATACAAACAGGATGATGCGCCACTTGAAGTGAAATTTCTTTTATTTTTGAGCTTGTGAATTTATCTTCCAAACTTCTGGATTCATGGTTGCTTGTGGTGGACTTCAGATCTTTATTTGGAGAGGCGAAAGTGACTTTGATGGTTGTTTTCGGAACTGTCGGATTGTTAAGAGTATGCTTTGTTAGAAGCATGTAAAAAAATCTACTGTGACCATTAAGCTTTCTTTCAACTAGAATAACTGTAGGAAAAGTTATTCATTTGTAAAAGGAACATAAATCCACATAAAATAAAGGTGGCATCTAAGAAGAAGTCCGTTCATATAATTTGTTCCACCAGTTTCTGTATCTTTTATTGAAGCCCTGAATCTAAAACCTGATACCAGTTTCTGTATTTTTTATCAATCCCTGTAACTACAACCTGATAGTTTTAAATCTCATAAAAAGAACTTATTCAAAGATACTGACTTTTCACGGACTCACTTGTTGACCTATGAATAGCTGAGAGTTTGATGAAAATAGTTAATCTTTGACAAAGATGTGAAGAAAAATGGAAGTTTGTAATTTACTTATGCTGTAATAAATCAGCAGTGTGTGTGAAAGATTTTCTTTTATATGCTATGGAATCCTATTCCTAAGATAAGTTATGCAGATAAATTTCTTTCTCTATGTATTCTGTTTGTAGAAAAAGCTAATAGTTTCTGGTCATACCTATAAGACAAAGTCATCCATGAGATTGGATTTGATCTCATTTCTCACTCCTAGTGCATCAATTTAGAGGATTACTTTTGAGAAAAGGAATTGATTTTCTGAAGAAATTACCAAAGAACCGGTATCTGGAGTAGCTTTTTTTCAGAATTTGAAAGCGTGCAACTGAACATCCTAATTTCATGTGACCTTACAATTGATGGATAATCCAACTTGGAAAATGGTTTGTGAAGGCATTTTCCTTCCTTGATGCAAAGTTTTCTGTAACTTGGTATGTTATTTGCCAGAAATGACCTTGGGATTTACCAATGAAGAATTGGAGTTGATAACATGAGCAGAGTCGAAGCTTGATCTCAAAACTTGAACTACTAAAAGCTTTTAATTAAATGAAGCATGGTAGTGTGTCTCTGTTAGTTCTTAGGACCTTAAATCCCCATGGCCCTGGCAGATTGGTATTCACCTCGCTTCTCAAGTACTCGATCCAACTTACTTTATGGTGCATGCAGCCATGAAAAACCAGCTTTTTGTTCCATGATCAGGGATCCTAGTTCGGGTTCATCGGAAATCCATCTGGGCAGTTTAATGTTTTTCTGTATTAGGAGATCCCTCCTTGTTTCTCTATTTTATTCAATGAGCAGTTCTGTGTGTAGCAATGACCTCCAAATTCACCGTGTATTGCTCTCAGGATTGTCTCAAGATTTTTGCATTATGCTTACATATCTGTTGTGTGGTCATGCAACTTGGAGTTCTCGTAATGGAGATTTGGCCATTAATCATTTGCATGGAATCTAGTTTAACTAGAAGTTTGCGCATGTTGGTTGTACACCATGCAAAATAAATTACATTTTCTTCTTTGTCTGTTTTCTTTTGTTTTTTTATTTAATGTTCACTTCTTCCCTTTTCCCTCTTCTATTGTGAAATCTTGATAAGAATAACATTTTCAGAGGTAGAGTAGATACTAGATGTGATGTTATGAAGTGTCGAATGTTTCACCTCTGTAACCAACTCTCTCATGTTTCTTGGTCTATGATGTTCATTACCATCAGGATCCTTATATCTTTATGGAGTAGGCCTAGTTTGTTAATGCATACTATACCGTAGCTGTGGGAGGTGCAGGCTCAATGATAATGACATTCTTGTTAAACTAATATACTGTGCTTCTGGATTATTTGATGGTTTCACTTAGTCCTGGATCAGTTATGGGTCTTCTCGTATGATTGTCATACCATGTCCTCGTTACAATAGTATTTAATGCATTCACTTTTAGATTGATTACATGGCAGATATTCGGGAGCCAATTCTGGCAAAAGATGGGCCTTCAACTTACCAGCACCCACTATGCAGGCTTAAGCGCTCGCAGTGGTGGATCTTGGTTGTTTTGAACATAATTTTTCTCATTGTTGGGCAAGCTGCTGCTGTCCTTCTGGGATGGTTTTATTATAACAAAGGTGGAAATAGTAAATGGATGGCCACTTTAGTCCAGTCAGCTGGTTTTCCCATCCTTCTTGTCCCATACTTTTTCCTTCACCCCTCAGATGAATCCCATGGATTACCAACCCCTCCTATTCTCACTCTATCTGCAATCTATTCCATTACTGGGGCCCTCGTTGCTGGCGATAACATGTTGTATTCTATTGCACTATTATACCTATCTGCTTCTACTTATTCTCTCATTTGCGCCACACAGTTGGCATTTAATGCAATTTTCTCTTTCTTCATCAATGGTCAAAAATTCACTGCCTTAATCCTTAACTCTGTCATTATTCTTTCATTGTCTGCTGCTCTGCTTGCTCTCAACGATGACTCAGATAAACCTTCAGGTATCTCTAGTGGGAAATATATTATCGGAATTCTTACTGCCATTGCAGCTTCTGCTCTCTACTCTCTTTTGCTGTCGCTCATGCAGCTGACATTCGAGAAGGTCTTAAAGAAGGAAACTTTCTCTGTTGTTCTTGAATTGCAAATTTACATAGCAGTAGTGGCAACTTGCGTTGCGATTGTTGGTCTTTTCGCAAGTGGAGAATGGAGGACTCTAAGGGGTGAAATGAATAATTTTACCTCTGGAGAACTTTCTTACGTGATGACTCTGGTGTGGACAGCAGTTGCCTGGCAAGTTTGTTCTGTCGGCGTGGCAGGTTTGATATTTGTGGTGTCTTCTCTTTTCTCCAACGTCATCAGCACCCTTTCACTGGCCGTTACCCCTATTGCTTCTTTGATAATCTTCCACGACAAGATGAATGGGGTGAAGATTATTGCTATGCTGTTGGCGTTTTGCGGCTTTGCTAATTACATATATCAGAACTACCTTGATGATCTTAAGACAAGGAAGAACGAAAGTGACGATGATTGATAACGAATTATTTATGGGATATTACACCAATAGATTTACGGACAAAACTCATCTTCACAGCTTTGGATCATTCAGTCTATTCCCATTGCAGGAGATGCCATTTGTTCAACTTAACTCATTTGGTGATAGTTGTCATTAGATCGGTGTGCAAATGTTGTAAGTCAGATAGCCATGTACAAACATATATATTCATACAAGAAAAACCTCTCTCTCCTCTCTAGTTGTATGTTGTTGTATTAGAACAAGTGCGCTTTGTCTATGTCCAGACATTTTCGTAAGAACATGTAGGAATGAATGGGAATTTCAATAGGATCCTCTAAGTTACATCAAAGAGAAGTTTATGGTAATTCTACTAACTTTTCTCCTTCTGAGTGATCCTGACTAAAAACTAGTTCAGTGTACAGCAATTTGTCCCTTTGAATTATTGCAAAATAACTTTACAAAAATTAAGATGAGGTTTTTGGTGAGCTGTGGCATAAACATTATTCTAAATTATTGTTTATATTATTACTACTACTGTGTACCAGACATGTAAGAACTTAGAAACTGCCCTAATATTATTATTTATATACGGTACGACTTCAATAATGATAATATTTAATTACACAATTAGGCTTAATCTACCCACGATCTATTTATCTTGTTGTTATATAAGTACAAATATATACAAAATAATAATCTAATCATAACTCCAACACATCATATCAATTTATTTATTTTTTCAATTATTACAGGATTTTTTTTATTTTTTCCTTCACAGAAGGAGGATCAAAACTGCTTCGCAACTTTTCGTTGAGAATTCTAACACGTCATCTATTTTTCACAAAAAAAACATATTGCTATTAAACCACTTGATCGTAGAGGCCTAGTTAACGATGGAATTAACAATATTGAGAGTAATAAGAATTATTTTTTTATTATTATTATCTTAATCATTAAAAAATGGAAATGCATGTACTAGATTAGATTAGAGTGGACGATCCAAAACCAATTGGCGCCGCAAATTTATGAAAATCTCAGCAGTGTCAAATTGGAAGCCTATCACTATGATTGATGGCTACAATTTTTTCTACTCAAATATTAAAATGATTTATAATTTATAATTTATATAGTAAATTGATAATTTTCTAATCCTTCCTAAGGACATAATTAGCCCGTGCGGAGAAGATACCCCGCCGCAATCCCCGTTCCCATTAGGGGTTAAGATTAATATTATTTTTTTCCTTTAAAAAAACAACAAATATACTCATAATTAATTATATATTTCAATAACTAACAATACATATGAATAAACCTTGTTGGATCTCGGGTTTTGTCCCAAATCCACTTCGACTAATATTTATGAATTAGTAATTTATTCAAAAATTTTACTTTTATTCATTATAAATATTTTTGCAAAATAAATCCAGACTTAGTGCATTACATAAAGTCTGGTTTCCTCTTCCAAAAAAAAAATGTCCAATTGTATCCATAATAATAGCTAATTTCAAATTTATAAATAGTAAATTTAAATAATGATATCAATTAATTACAAATAATAATAAATAATTGGCCTTGCAGGAAAATAGACCTGTCGAAACCCAAAATAGCATGATTTTTTAGATGAATGGAAACAAACTTCAGACGCTATTGAAATTAAGTCGAAGGTGGGGCGAATTTTGAGTTCGATTAAATTTTCCTGCACTTTCAATTCATTCCACTGTCATTCTTAATTAATTTTTTTTTTGAATTGTAGAAATCAAAAGTATATGGCTAATAACATTTGTTTAAGCAGTAGGATTGAAATATTGCAACACAAAAATTGTGGGTTTGGCCAAATCCACAAATGTAAGTGTTAATTATTAGCCTATTTTTAAATATATAAATCAAATGTCTATTTTATTTTTATTTTTTTGTCTTTTAGTGTCGGCTTTTTCTTGCTTTGTTTTCAGCGACTTATGGTATGATTGCTTGTTCATTCAGACATGCTTAAAAGTAGTGGACATATAAAAAGACAGACAATGAATCACTCCTTACTTGTAATAATTCATTATATTAAAACGTAGCTTCAAATCAAATCATTTCAAAACATAAATTGCAACTTACTACAGCCCCCGGACCATCATTTCCTTTTATTAATTACACATTTTAAAACTATTTATTTTATATACATATATATAAATGTGAGCAAAAAATACTCGTTTAATGACGTCTTATTTAAAATTTTTGGGCTTCGATTTTGAGTTTTAGAGTGGGAGATTTGCGAAAAAATCGTGGAGACTCCTAAAAAATTCTTAGAATTTCGAGTAATCTAATTACCAGCTATCAATACTTGGATTGAAGTGACTTATGAGGGGCTTTTGCCATGTAGACCCTGCGTATATATAATTTTTTTTAATATATAAATAAATATGAAGTACAACAAGAACTTGCAATAAAGTATCAAAATTGGGACAATTTTGACTAAAGCATTTACTTACAAATTAAAAATAAACAATGTTTGAATTGTGTTGCAAAATAATGGTTACAAGTGGTTAATTATGACCCAATCAAAGTCTAATTTAATTGACGAATATAAGGTTTTATGATTATAAGATAGTAAATAAAATCGAACGAAATATTGCCACGTGGAAGTATATAACTTTTTATATACCTTCGTTACTTTAAACATAAAAGTCGCGGGTACGATTTAATCAATGTAATTATTCAAGAAACAACGACTATGCTTATTTTTCATGGTAGAGAAAATTTAATTTCGTGGATGGACGTCCTATAATTCTGTTGACTAAGTAAGATAATAAAAAATAAAAATATTTTAAAAATGAAAAGCGGCAACTCTAAATTATTCTTATACATTCACTTGCTTCTAATAATATTTAATCACAAAAGAAAAAAAAAAGACATGACGCATTTAATGTAATTAATTTTGTTTCGCTTTCGTTGGTTAATAGACTAATTGCGGATAAACTATTTATTTAATTTTACGTATAATTATTAAAATAAATTTTTAATCAAGAACAGGAGATGTGGACGCCAAAAACTCCTGCTCATCTTTTTTTTTAAATTAATAATTATATACAAATTACATCAATATCTTCATAAATTGATAAATATACAAACTATATATTGCTGAATAACGAAGCCCGTAATTGAATTGCTATTACGAGCTCCCAATTCACAATTGATGTGGGATATTATCCTATGTTACGATACTTGTCGATGAAGATTGAAATATTTCTTTCGAGATTTCATGCTATCCACTTAATTATTATATAGAGAGAGAGGAAAAAAAAAAAAAGCAATAATTTACATTATTTAGTTTTAAACTTATATATAGAAAAATATGTTGTGTACAAAAATAAACTACTAAATATGAAAATAATAACGTAATTAAATCCTATTTTCCCAAAATTCCAAGAAGATAATATAAACAACATAACAAGCATGTCACAAATTTATAATAGTAATTATTTAATTTGGCCATCTAATATATTTAACCCTTTTTTGTTTTTCTTGGAAAGTAAGATGAATAAAATTTAATTTATGTATGCATTTATAATTGGGGGAGTACAGCTCATTCCAATTAACACCTTCTATCCTATCTCAACCCCATATATACAAAATAAATTAATTAATTAAGAGAGAATCTTTTTTGCAATTAATTATATATTATTGTAACACATAATCAGGATACAGATACTCTCACCTTGATTAATTAAATTATTTTTGGATTTGGGTCTTTTTACCTTTTTGAGGTTCCAGAAAATATTTTTTTTTATGAAATTATTATAATTATATTATGGATTTTAATTATTAATATCAAATATGTAAAAAAATTACATTTTTTTCCATCATAACTTAATATACTTTACAATATTGATACTATATTTTTTGAAATAGTTGAAATGCTATAAAAAAATAGACTCCATTAACATTTTTTATATTGCCTTTAATTTCTAACTGCAAGAACATGTACTATATATGTGGCCATCAAGTCATACAACAAGGGTGGGTGATATATGAGAAAATTATATTTTTTGTACCACAATTTAGTGTGCCTTGCAATATCGGTACCAACTTCATGCCCTTGGTGGGAAGGTTAGGCGGTAGAATGACCATATTTTTCATGGTACACGTAGTTGATAGATTAGTATAGATCTCATATATTCTTTATTGTTATGGACCATTACTGGAAGACCACCCATAATTTTGAGTGTAATCCAATTAAGAGGTTAATTAATTAATGATAATTACTTAATCTAGAGACAAATGAATTGTGAAATAAGTACAATCTAGTTGAAAGTAAATATAAAGGATTATATACAAATTCTTAAGAAAGTTGGAGAATATGGCACCAATGTTGCAATGTAGTATAAAATGTAGTATCGATATGGTAAAGTATCGAAAATATATAAATTTCTTAGTTTTTTTAATCCAAATTTATTATGCAACTTAACAGCCACCTTATCTTACTATTAAAAATCAAACAAATGTATAAAAAATACAAAGGAAATCTATTTAGAAATAGCATAGAAAATGAATAAAGAGGGTGGGGCCCTGGGAAGGCAATGTTTGATGGAACATTTAATGTAAGAAGAAAGAGTGAAGTGGGAGTGGTACAGCGGAGGAGACTCAGCCCACAGCCATTGTTGATGTTGAGTCAGTCTCAAGACAGACAGATTAGATACATACGCACACCAATTGTTTGTTGTGGTTGTGGCCCCGACATCTACTTATCCATCCATCCATACAAACTACAAAATAATCGTATTCCTGTGTATTACATGAGAAAAATTAGAATTGAGTTACATTCAATGATAAAAATTCATTTATAAAATGATTTTTGTATTGTACACAAAAAAAAAAAGAAAAAACATATACTTAATTATTGTTATGGATAGACGAGTTATTTGACTTGATTTATTTGATGTTATTTTAAATGATACATATTAGAGTTGATTCCAAAGTAATAAATAATGTAGGTGATCCATTTTGACCTGGCAACAAGTTATTTTTCTTTTAAAATATGGTATATTACAGATCTTGAGTTGAGCAATATGATGATTTTGGATGGGTAATTGGAACCAAGATTTCTTAAAAACTCCAAAATTTGATTTGATTCCGCTAAACAACAACTCAAGATAAAATGTCTGGTTAGGTATATAATTAGAACATAACAAAAAGATTGTTATCCAAATCAGATTGATGTAGTCCTCTAAAGAATTAGCACAAACTTGAAAAATTGGAGTGTGCCCACATTTTTTTGATCCCATCACTCAAAATAGTCAACCCCCCTTTGATCATCAATCTCTCACTCCAACTTCAACTCTCAAAAAATGCCTACCTAGCTCAAACCAATCTACAATGTAATTCTAGTGGGGAGCATATGCACCATCCCACCACTATATAAATAAGTTGGAACCACCCCATCATCATCCAGCTCCACTGGATAATGTCTCAGTGCCCTTTGGGGCGGGGGGGCATTTATGTAACTTCAACCCCACAAACACCCTGTTACAGAAAACAACTATTCCAAATCCAAATACATACTTATATTTATATTTTTAAGCTGTATCTAAGTCTTTTTTTTTTTTTTTTTTTCAATTGACAAAAGTATACATACATACAATGAAGCAAGTTATGAGGAAAATGTAATAACATGAGGAGGGGCAAAACCGTAATTGGGGTAGATTGTGACGACCGGCGCGGTCAGGTCAGAAGTCAACTGTCGTCGGAATGAATCAATGCTTGGTGTTGTAGTTGTGGCGACCGATGTCGGCGAGCTTCCGGGACCTGTTCTTGCAAAACGACGCCGCTGCGGAGAGGTGGGGCTTCGGCGCCGCTCTTGATTCCCCCGTCACCACGATCTCTGGCGGCACTCCCTTCTGATTCCACTGCCGGTTCGGACTCGCCCACACCAAGGGACTCAAACAAAAATTTAAGCCCGATACATTTCTGTTGTGCCCGGACCCTCTCGTCCCGCCCCGCCGCATCGTCGCCGGTGTTCTCCGCGGGGTGCGTCTCCAGCCTTGGGATGACTCCGACGAGTATCCACTCGATCCCCCATGGCAATGCTCGTCCTCCTCGTCGGAGTATCGCGCAGGAGACATTCCGCGGTCTCGGTTCCGGCAAGCTCTCCGCTGGGCTCTGATCGTGCTTTCGTCTAGTGAAAAAGTCCGAATCTGCTTTTTCCGGCGGCCGGGAATGATAGTGGTAAACCACGAAGGAGAAGCCGTGCAGGAATCACTCGAGACTCCAGGATCCGACGCCGGACCCGAGTCCGAATCCACTTTGCCCGGTTTCGATCTGAAAAGACCCAGGAACAGCGAGGAAAATCTCCCCCCGTTACCCTTCTTCTTCTTCCTGACCTCAACCGTTACGGAGCCGGTGGGCCCCACCTGGGGAGTACTGTAGAACCGTTGCTGGGGGCGGCCATGGAGCTGCCACACGGCGGTCTCCGTATCCGACTTCCTCCGGGAAATATAAGGGGAAACCGAGCGGGGAAATGAAAGAGGGGGTGGTTGTAGTTGTTGGTGCTGGGTATCTGATCTCCGACAATCCTGTTGGACCATGTGGAGGTGGGTCGCCTGCTTTTGAGCCTGCGCTGCCATTATAGCGAAGAGGCGTTCACGGAGGCAGGAGGCGCAGACGCCAACGCCGCTACTCAAGTCAGCCGGGTGTTTCTTGCACCTCATTTATTCACACCAGATTCTATATATATCTACCTATATATATATATGTACGCAATTGCGTATATATTACTTGCGTGGTTTCATTGAAGAATGGTGGGCTGACCAGGTCCTGGCATTGTTTCTGGGAGCGCTTTTGTTTTTATCGCGCGTTCGTGTGCGTGTTTGTGTGTGTGAGACTTGGAGAATCCGACGACAAAACCAAAGTGGAGAGGGATTTGTCGTCTTCCCCCTTCTTTCTTCAACTTCTCGTCGTCACTCCTTTAAAGTTTTAGAGAGAGAAAGTAGAGAAGAGAAGGCGACAGAGAATCAGAGCAAAATCAAATGGGTGTGTGGAGCGGAACAGAGCTTTTATTAAGAGAGAGAACAGTACTACTGGTGGGGGCAAGCCGAGGGAATTGGCTAATGCCCCAACTCTCTTGAAATTTTATTTTTTTAGAAAAAGAAAAAAGAAAAGTGTAAGAGGGTAATTCTGATCCAGGAATACATTTTTCTTAAAAAAAAATAAATAAACAAAGAAAAAAAAACAATAAATATTTCTGGTGGGAATAAATTGTCGTAGTGTAGTGGTCTACGTGGACCGACCCAGTACAGTGGCATGAAATCACCTCAACTATAATAATAATTAATTAATTAATTAATTAAAGAAAAAGACTTCTTCAATGTTACGTAGTGGAATCCTCGCCTCGCCACTTACACTACTCAAACATAGTTAGATTTTATTTAAGGAAAAAATGCAAGCAACCCCCTTGTGATATCGTAAATGAGAAAATTATCCCCTTATGAAAAAATAAATAGCGATTTACCTCCATGTATTTTTTAAAATACAATAAATACCCCCTATGATTTTTTAAATGAAGCAATTTACCTCTCTGCATAAGGAGGTAAATTGCTTCATTTTAAAAAGTATATGGGGGTAAATTGTTGTATTTTTTTCATAGGGGAGTAATGTGCTCATTTTCAATATCACAGGGGGATAAATTGCTATTCACCCTTTTATTTAAAATATTTTATAAAATATTAAACTTTATTTTAAAACTAATTATTTTTAGTAACTCAATAAAATAACATAATCGAACATATAAGATATTACTACTACTAATAATAATTTTAATAAATTAATATTGATAAAATTAAAAACATTTATTCAAATTCTAGAAATAAATCCGGAACTTTTACACTTTCTTTAATAGGCGCAAACGCCTTGATTTTGAATTTTATAAACTCAATTACTTCGCAATATTTTATAAGTGGAAATAATGCTTTCGTATTAACAATTTGCAAAAACCACTATTGTTCTTTTGAAAAATTACACACATCTGTTAGAAATATCAATATTATTTACACAAATTATCACTATTTTTTAAAAACTTAAACATGCACCCCCCAAAAATGTTAACAAAATTGCACAAACTACTTATAGTTTTTTGTTGCTAAGGGCAGTTTCTATAATTACACAAAAGAGAATAATAGTTTCTGTAAATAGACTATAGGTCAAGGGGTATAAATACAATTATCCTTAACTTATATATATATAATATGTATTTATGAAATAAAATAAACAAATATAATAGAATTTTAAATAATTGAATTAAGTATGAAAAAAAGTAGAGGGGTTGGGGGTGGGGAGAAAGCCTTTTTGGTTGGACTACCTTTAAGCAACTCATTTTACTTTATTTATGGTTGTGACATTTTTGTTTATATGAATGAGACTTACTACAAAGGAAAACATTCATAAGATTGCTTCATCTCAGCCACTCACTCCATATGACCCTTTATCCTATGGGACACGTGTCATGATTTTTTATTATTTAAATATTTTTATTCATTTCAATGGTTTTTTTTTAATTTATTTAACAAACTCGTTGAGATATTATCCAATTTAACTGACATATTCTCGTAAACATAAGAAGTAAATTACACCTCGAGAAATTATTAATAATCGTATGATATTTGACTTAATTATATAACCATTAGAAACAACCGAATTTGAGTGTTTGCACGAAATAATTCAATTCCTCATATATATTTTTGTGTTGCAGAATTTAAGTTTCCAAATAAAGTCAAATTTTTTTTTTCATTACATCTCAAATTCTTACCAAGGTGGTAAAGAAAACAGGTATAGGGACAAAAGCTGATTAGGTGGTAGAGCAGGTGTTTAATTAACAACATTAATTATGTTTCAATTATCATTTGGCAGCACACCATTTGACTAAATTTATTTTTTAAATTTATAAGATATTAAATTTTATATTAAAAATAAATTCTTGAAGCGTTTGGATAAATATGATTATCAAGCTTATAACCACCTCTTTAATATTTGCAACAAGTGTTCATGACGCGTTCAAAAATAAAAGCTTAAGAAGGTGTCAACAAATTATTTAAATAATAGTGTTTTTATTTATAAGTATTTAATTAATTTAATTTAAGAAATAAATAAAGACAATAATTGACGTGTCTAATTTTATATAATTGACAATTCATATATACGGCTTGTTAATTAGTTTGACTCTAACTTCGTTTCAAGAATTGTAACGTGAAAATGCCAAAATAAAGAAAGCATGAAAAAACGTAAATCAAAATATAGAAAGCGTGAAATATTTTTTTATAAATCTATATATATATATATATGTCAATTTTATGCAAGTACATGATGCAGTCCAGATGTTTAGCAGAAATAAGAAAGAAAGTAAAAGAGGAAGGTGTTCAATCACGAGGAATTACATAGCTTACCTACACAAATCAAAATTGGGGCTATAAATACATATAGTAGCTGGTTGGTCCCTCTCTATGAAGGCAAAATGTCAACAATTGAATCACATATTCCATCATGCTACACACACTGCATTAGGGTTCGGCATTTGGATCGGGTTTATCCAATTGATCGAATTCAGTTTGAATGATCGGTTAATTTGGATTATTCTGACAGGTTTGGTATTTTCGAAAACTCGATTATTAAATGTTAAGTTGGGTTTTGGTAGTACCGTAGTTATAATACGCGTGCATTGTACATGTATTTTGATATTTTACTCTCTTTAAAATAAAAATTATGGTAGAAGCATTTACGGATGCAGGAGGAAAATTACGTAGATACCCTTCCGATCAATGGCTGCACAGGCTATCACCCAGTAATAGTAAGGGACAAAAATGTATTTCCAAGATTAAGTTTAAAATGGGTCTAAATAATTTTATTTCTATTGATTGGGAATGGATTGTTATAATATTTTGGTTTATAGTCTCATGGTGAAAATTCTGAAGCCCAAAACGGGTAGGATCCGTTTGCGTGAATGGGCTCTACAATGGGTCAAACCCAAATACCAATAGGGCGAACAACCCCACCCATTTGGATTTCTATTGACCAATTCTTTTTTTTTTTTTTTATAATTCATTTTTGAAGAAATATTGGAATTTAGATTCTTAATTTCTTAAAAAAAAAATTCACATTTTACAAATTCTTTTTGGAATTTTCTGTTTTATTTATTTAGTTTTTAATTGCTTCAGTCTACTATCAATCTATCTATATTATATATAAAGTGATAGCACTCTTTTGGTATCTCACTTAATTTTAATATATTATTTATTTCTAAAATTTTAAATTAATTAATTAATTATTTCTTAACTTCTTCATTTATCATGATTTTTCATAACCATCTTTTGATGATTATTTTTTTGATGTAATTTTTTAAAAATTTTCTATATAATTTATTATTTTTTTGTTAATTAAAATACTTATATTAATTTATTATCTTAATATATTTTCTATGTACTTTTTTTAAACTATAAAAACTAATAATACAACTTATATATATATATATATATATATTATTTTGATTCATTTTAAAAAATTATGCACATGTATAGGAGCAATACTTATTCCTATTTATTTATAATTTCCTCCTTGTTCTCTTTTCAATGATAATTAAAAAATCATAAAGTATTAAAATTATTTTTATCCAAAAAATAACTAGTCCAATATTTTATTTACAAAATATGCACATCCACACAGTATGGAAGATTCACTAATTTATATATAATTTTTTGGATTAAATATATTTTACACCCCTAAAATATACCATCCTAATCAATTATTCCCATAAATTAAAAAAATCTTCAATTAGTCCTCTATTTTTATGATAATCTTTTAAATTAAATAAAAATAGATAATAGTACCATTGACTATTAATAATATGCTACATTACTTTAATGCCTCTTTAGTTAAATATATCAATCAATTTGACTTTAATTTTTGTGCTTTTATGATGTTAATAAATTAATATTAAATTAATAATATATTGATAAGATCGATGCTAGTACTTTTAAATTAAAATAAATTTATAAACTTGTGTTTGCGTATTACATTAGATATAATTTTAATGACGAAAATATTGCAAGTGGTCGTCGAGCGTATTATTTTAGCACTCAAATATCGAGTAAGGTAATTTGGGAGTTAATGAGGTAATTATTTTTTTGCCTTTCCATCCATGTAATAACTTTATTTCACTTATTGACCTAACTTTAGGCCCAACACATTAAACTTGTGAATTGGTGTGCCATAACTAGATTTGGACCCATTTTAATAGTTATGACTCATATATGTACTTAATACTTTTACATTAGATCTAAACTACCCTAAAATACCAGTGGGCAAAATGTTAATATACAAAAATATATCTTTGTTACATTAAACTTAAAATTAGTGAATTTCTAACCTTTTACTAATAATCAGTACAACTATTATATACTCAAATTTGAAATAATTATTGTGTACTTAGTTAATTTATGATTATTGTAGTTGAATAAACTTTTTAAATTGATTGATATATTTAATAATAAAGGGTATTAATGTGAATATATCATATTATTAAGAGTTAAGGGTATTTTTTTTAATTTAAATAATTATCCAAAATATGGAGTAAATGAAGGTTTCTTTAATTTATGGGTAGTTAATGATGGTAATAAACTTCAAGAATGAAAAATATGTTTAATTTAAATTTAAAAAAAAAGAAATAATTGATATACATAGATTATAGAATAGGGAATGTAGATGTAATTATTGCGAATATTAATACATCGAACTGAAACTTATGTACTTTGAAAATTTTACTAATACGAAGGCTTGAAGAAATCTTGAAGGAGCTCAAAGGCCCACCGAGTCCACCGCCACGGCCACTGTTACAGACAGGCGCCGCCTACCGTTCCGCCGGCTCACTTCAAATTTCAATTTCTTTCGGAGGGTTAACGAAAACAAAAATGAGGAAAGGTACAACAATATAGGAATATATTAAAGATAAAAAGAAAAAGAAAAGTGGAAAGGTACAACATGGCTAAAGCGGTGATCAAACTAGACTAATACTACGCAGCTGGCGCAATATATCTGGAATCCCCACATAACGACCAAAATTTTCCAACACTTTGAAAATTCCCCAGTCCAACTTCGACACCTCCGATTCTCTCTCTCTCTCTCTAAATCCGCGTTCATTTGGAGTCCTACCAGTTATTCTTCTTCCTTCCTCTTCTCCATTTGGTTTTGCTTATGTTCTAAGCTTTTTGGAACTTGAATTACGTGTGAAGTTTGGAGCCGAACGGTGATCGCGCTTTCAGATTTTGTTCTGTTGTTGTTGTTGTTGTCGTCGCGGTAGGAGAGAGTTGAATATTCAACTTTGGAGATGGCGACGATGGAGAGTTTGATTGGACTGGTGAACAGGATACAGAGAGCATGCACCGCCCTCGGAGATTACGGTGGTGACGAGCAGGCTTTTTCCTCTCTCTGGGACGCTCTACCCTCCGTTGCCGTCGTTGGTGGCCAGGTTAGCATCTGAGTTGTTGTATGTAGTATTGTTATGTTAGCAGTAATCATAGACCATCCATAATACATCTTTACTTTTTAGGGTGAATGGAATTCTTTGTTGATTTTAGCTGTAAGATGAGTAGAAGGGGATATTGTTTCTGTTTTTGGTTTTCTTTCTGGTTTCTGTTTTTGGTTTTTCCCTCTTTGGGAATTGCATTGAGTTAGTAATGAAACTATATTGATGTGTTTGTGTTTTGAGCTGAATACTACAGAGTTCGGGGAAGTCGTCGGTGTTAGAGAGCATTGTAGGACGAGATTTTCTTCCTCGAGGCTCTGGTTAGTCCTTTCAGTTATGCTATTTGATTATTAAGTAGCACTTCTTTTTTAGTAAGAGTTATTTGTAAGTTGCTTTGGTTATTGGCCTTTAGTGTTCAACGTTCTATTTCTGGTTTGTTGAGTTTAGGCATTGTTACAAGGCGGCCATTGGTGTTGCAATTGCAGCAAACAGAGGAAGGGGAGCAGGAATATGCAGAATTTGGACATTTGCCTCAGAGGCGATTCACTGATTTCTGTACGTGCGATGTTTGATAATTTACTGTTAGCGAATGATAAGTACTGGATTTTTCGTAGTTGTTGTATATTTTTACCTTCTATGTTAATTTAATTGTTGTAATCATCACGGTGAATGATAGGTGCAAAAATATTTGAAAGCTTAGTTATATTCATCAAACAACCTAGTGTAAGTGATAGTGAGAACTGATTTTAGGTGGAAAAATATCTGAATGATAGGCTTGGTAATTAACTATGTAGTTCTGGTAAGACAAATCCATTGGCAGTTCAACTTGCAGGATTATATTGGAAGATTGGTTTTTATTCATTGAATTTCCTTTTAGGTGGAAAGTTATTAACTGGATGTTTTTAGTGCTTAATAGTATAGTTCTGATGAGCATCATCCTCTTCTTCCCTGACCTCTCCCTCCTTCCCTCTTTGCTTCTCCTGGTAGTCCACCATGATGTATATGTAACATCGCATATGGCTGTTCAGCAATGATATCATCAAAAGAGTATTGCTGGTAGTGAATGCTGAAATGTTCACCTTCTCATTTTCTTCGCAGCCTTGGTTCGCAAGGAAATTCAGGATGAAACTGATAGAGTAACTGGGAAAACAAAACAGATTTCTCCTGTTCCTATTCACCTAAGCATCTATTCACCCAATGGTATTTTCTTCTCTTGAGCTAATTTATGATTGCAGGGCTAAAAGATATAAGTTGCTAACTAGGTTTCAAATTCTAAAATTTACTTGAGGGTTTCTGACCGCTAGCTTTTGTTTCCCACAGTTGTCAACTTAACACTGATTGATCTTCCTGGTTTGACAAAAGTTGCTGTTGGTCAGTGCATATTTGTTTCTTCCTAATATGTTAAAATTCCATTTACTATGGACTTTATCCAATGCAAAGACATTTGATCTTTGCAGAGGGGCAACCAGAAAGTATAGTCCAAGACATTGAAAATATGGTTCAGTCATATGTTGAGAAGGTAAAGATAATAATGTTTTTTATACTTTTTTTTCTAATTGTTCTTGCCTTTGTTTCCCCTCATTATATTCTGAATATTTGAAACTTTTTAACACGAGAAAGAATGTAAATAATGGCATTTCGACAATAATTAAAGAGACCTCATGTTGCACAGTGAGTTTTCACTATAGACGCGGAACTCACCTTTCTGTCTTCTTATGCATGACTGGTTTGTTTAGTTTATCTTTCTTAATGTAATTTTTAGATTTGTCAACTACATTTGCTCGTCTTCTTTTTTGTATTTTTGACATTTTCTTTCGTCTCATGCAGCCCAACTGCATCATACTGGCAATATCTCCAGCGAACCAAGATATTGCAACTTCAGATGCCATTAAGCTTGCAAGGGAAGTGGATCCATCAGGTAAGTTCTACTCTTCATTTGAGTGTGAATGTTTAACGGATTAGCTATACAACTTTGTGTTGCCATTTTATGACTCGTTTAATTCACGCAGGAGAACGCACCTTTGGGGTGCTGACAAAACTGGATCTGATGGACAAAGGAACTAATGCGCTTGATGTGAGTTCTCTCTCTCTCTCTCTCATACACACACACACACACACACCAGCGCCATTTTTTTTTTAAAACAAAAAGGTGTTGGGCTTTCACCTGGCGCTGCCATGGCACTTTTTTCTGGTGAGCCAGGATGAAACCCAGCCTTAAAATGCTGAGCTAGGCTTTCATAAAATAAGAAAAAAGAGATGGAGAAAAAAAACTTAGATGTTATCAAATTTGCTTTTCTTCTTGGAACTTTTGGCAAAAAAATTTAAAACCTAATCGGAACATGTTGATTTTGATAAAAATACTAATGGTATAAAATATAAACTATTTATGAAAATACGCACCGTGCTTCAAAAAGTCGTGCGTCGTGCTCTAGAGCACCTTTGCGAGATGATGCTCTAATGCGCTATACGTGTGTAACGCCTTTGCTAGATGATGCTTTAATGCGCTATACGCCTGCAAGGAACCACATTGGTCAGAATAATGCTTGATAAAATTATAAGAATTTAATTAGTACTTTGGGACTTTTTCCTTTGGTACACCAATGAACATGAAGATGCACCTTCCATTGAGATACTGTTCCTTAAATCTGAGAAGATATTTCTTTAGCTACAAAGCCGTCCTTGTCATCAAAATAAACAGAGGTTTCATTGTAAAGTTTCTAATTTAGTTACTTCAAATATGCTTTTTGGTCTGCTTTCATCATGCCTCTTTTTCATCCCTATATCTCTTCTTCCCACTTCGCCCTCTTTTAACATTTTATTTTATATGTCAACATCAGAAGCATTAGAACTTATTATTATCTTCCGCTATTCTCAATAGGTTCTGGAAGGAAGGTCTTATCGCTTGCAACGTCCCTGGGTGGGTATCGTCAATCGTTCACAAGCAGATATAAATAAAAATGTGGATATGATGGCTGCTAGACAAAAAGAGCGTGAGTATTTTGCTACAAGTCCTGACTATAGTCACTTGGCGAGTAAAATGGGCTCTGAGTATCTTGCGAAGCTTCTCTCCAGGGTACAGTTTTGTTTCTCAGTTGTAATTTTACATCCTGACTGCTTTACTTGAGTACAGCTGATATAGTTGAATATTTGTATTTCAGCACTTGGAATCTGTAATTAGGGCGAGAATTCCAAGTATTACTTCATTGATTAACAAAAGCATTGATGAGCTCGAATCTGAGCTGGGCCACCTTGGGAGGCCTATTGCTGTTGATGCTGGGGTAAATTCCTTGCTCATTTTCACTTATTTAAGTATTTTGTCCATGTAGTCAACTGACGTATCTATTTCAGGCTCAATTGTACACCATATTGGAACTTTGCCGTGCTTTTGACCGGATATTCAAGGAGCATCTAGATGGAGGGTACGTTTCTCCTCTCTGTACATTTGATCTGGAGAACTTTTTCTGAGAACCTCTTTCGATTTGCATACGTTAGGCATGCGTGGAGGATAGATTCTAATCAGCTGCATGTATTGATTATTTCAGCCGACCAGGAGGTGATCGCATTTATGGAGTTTTTGACAATCAGCTGCCAGCTGCTTTGAGAAAACTCCCATTTGATCGACATCTTTCGCTTCAAAATGTCAGAAAAATTGTTTCAGAAGCTGATGGTTATCAACCACACTTGATTGCTCCAGAGCAAGGCTACCGACGGCTTATAGAGGGCTCTCTGAGTTATTTTAGAGGGCCTGCTGAAGCATCTGTGGATGCTGTAAGTAGTTCTTATGGTGGAACCAAGATTTTCTGATGCCATGCATTAATAATCTATTGCTGCATCTACATTGACCAACAAAACCGGCTTTCAGGTTCATTTTGTACTGAAGGAACTCGTGAGGAAGTCAATTGCAGAGTGTCAGGTAGTTATTTATTTATTAATAGTCATGTAGTTTTCCCATTATTGGTTTCAAATGTTGGTATTTGTTTCTAAATTTCTATGGTGGAACAGGAATTGAAACGGTTTCCAACTCTGCAATCAGCTATAGCAGGAGCAGCAAATGAAGCTTTGGAAAAGTTTCGTGAGGAAAGCAAGAAAACAGCGCTTAGATTGGTTGACATGGAAGCTGCGTATCTGACTGTTGAATTCTTCCGGAGACTCCCCCAGGAAGTTGAGAAAACAGGAAACCCAGGGGGTAACCCTCGGGAAAACACAGCAGCAGGAAACCCAGGGGGTAACCCCAGGGAAAACACAGCAGCTGCTGCGACTGTTGATCGTTACTCAGAGGCACACTACAGGAGGATAGGTTCAAATGTATCGTCCTACATAAATATGGTCACTGAAACTCTGAAGAACACGATTCCCAAGGCAGTAGTTTACTGTCAAGTCAAGGAAGCCAAACAGAATTTGCTTAATTACTTTTACACCCAAATCGGGAAGAAAGAGGTACTTGCTGTGTTATCGTTTCTATTGTGACACATAGAAATTTATTTCGTCAAGATTGTTAACACTTCTTATTTCTTAAGGTTCTATAGATACGAAAAATACTTGGTTTATTTTCTTGTATGCATGCCCCACTACCATTTATGTGGCCATTTGGTGATATTGCAGGGTAAGCAACTAGCTGACTTATTGGATGAAGATCCGGCATTGATGGAGAGGAGACAGCAATATGCAAAAAGACTTGAACTATACAAGAAAGCAAGGGACGAGATTGACTCTGTATCATGGGCTCGATGAGGTATGCATGGTAGAAATATTTTGTATGTTAATATAGTTTACAGAAGCAACATAGCAGAATATTGATTGATAACAGAATGCAGCGACTTACGTTTTGTATTCTATCCACATTCATTCTTGCATTATTTGGCTCGATATTAGGTTTTTGATTCCTGATATCCATTGTACCTGCTGTAAATCTGAGACTTGCATTGGCGTATAGAACGAATTTGTGGCCTATTCCTTGTCTTGGTGTTACCTGAACAACACTTGCATGATGTGAAATATGAGTTCTAGAAAGATGCTAAAACACAATGTGCACAAAATAATAGAGGAAAATTATAACAAGAACTCTCAACATCAATGTGGTGATCTCCCATTAAGGTTGCTACTGCTTGTACAACTTATTGAAGATACTTCACTGAAAAAGAATGGATTCTGTGTGAATGGCCTATCAATGTCTAAAGTACTTGAGCTTCAAATTGAGCATGTCAATTAGTACATCAACACGCCATTACCAGTTCATTGAGCTCAAGTGGTGACTTTCGTTGCCCCCGTCTTCTTCACTATGTCTTCCAAAGCAGTCCATAAGTTTGACTCAGTGTAATCCTTGATAACCATGGTTGCGCCCGCATCCAACAGTAACTTCTCAGGGTTCCTTGTGGCTAAACCCACCACTGGCATCCCAGCTGCCACCCCGGCTTTTATTCCAGAGGCTGAGTCCTTCATTTTGGCATAACATTGATTAAGAAATTAAGAACTTGTAGTTTTTCTAAATTGATGAAATTTTCTGGAATACATCTAGAGTTCATTATTGTGTAAAAGACTTAAAAATTTGAGGGGCAAGTCAAACCTCGAATACGAATGTATTCCCTGAAGATACACCAAGTCCCTGCAGTGCCTTCAAGTAGGGGTCTGGAAAAGGTTTCGCTCGATCACATTCACTTCCAATGACGACCAGTTGAAAGAATTTTTCAAGCCCCAGTAGAGAGATTATCATCTCAGCATTTGGTCGTGGAGCATTGGTCACTGCAGCTCGTTTCAAATCATGATCTTCAACCCATTTGCACAACTTGTCAAGCCCAGCAACGGGTTTGAGTTGTTCTGCAGCCAATCTGTGGGTTAAGTATAGCACAAGAAAGCAATGTAAACTTCCTGAGGTAGGTTAGTACAATTGAATGACACGGAACAGCTGTAGAAGGGTCCAAGTTCAATACTCGTGATGGAAATTTACTCCCAGCTTACCTTCGGAACATTACTTCCTTGTCGTCCAAAAATTTCCTGGCTTGTTGCAGGTCCCAATCCGGGAATAGAACATGACAAAGTTCCTCATTATGCATGCCACTTATATTCTTTATGAAGAATTCCTCACTTATTGGCACTCCTCCATTGAACCCTACCTGTCACATTGTGACGTCAAAGGCAAATCAAGAAAGAAAGAAGGAAAGTAAAGAAAGGAGACGGAGAAGAAGAACAAGGCGAACGGACCTCTTGAAGCATTTCTCTGAAGGCATAGTAGTGGATAGGATCCGAATCCACTAATGTTCCATCTATATCAAATAGTATTGCCTCCAATGGGGCGATAGAAGCAATCGAAGACTGCCTAACAGATACCAAAGTATATGGTGAGCTCACATGTCACAATATAAGAGAGACTTCTTGCACTGGAATTACACAAATGAAATAGTACAAGATCAAGAAGAGTCCTCACACGGGAGCAAGAATAAATGTATCTACCTGTAAGTGCACTCAATACTAATTTTCTCTCATAAAGTAATCATCTTATAACAAGTTGATCAATCAAACTCGTCTTTTCCTAACCTGCTTAAAATGGGCGATATACAGTCTTTCTCATTTTATCCCTTAATGTTTAAGGGAATCCACTTTACATGCCACAACTGCTCATCAACGTCGTTTCGTATCATATATCTCACATTTGGCATCATACCTCTTTTCATTTTGACACACAGTCTGAGTTGCCACAGGTTCATTAACAACTTTTAATACACAAGAAAAGAAAATCCCCAATGTCATTCTCCGCAATCACCACTGGAATATCATCTAACATACACCATAAATGCATCCCAATATTCAACAACCTCAATGCCCATTGAAGCAATCATGGGACCACAAGAAACAGGACCTCAAATCACACTCATGTGTTTAGATATTGAATACTAATCGATTTTGCTCTCATCTCAAACTTTTGGACGAGATGATAGATTAAGTATTCGCTACAAGCGCCGAATCTCAATACTTGCACAAAGAGAATAGCTATAGCCACTCTGTCAAAAAACAAAAAAAGAACAGCTACAGCCACACAATGACAACCACAAATTCAAAACTTCAACTTCACACACACACACAGAGAGAGAAGGTACCTTGATAGTGAAGACGACATCAGGACAGAAAAAGGGCGTGTAGTAGTAGAAAGATTTGGTGGTTTGCAAGAGAATGGGGTGGGGGTGAGAGGATGAATCTTGGGTAGGAAAGGGGAGAAAAGGTGAAGAGGTGCTGGCGCTGGCATGGCCTCTGCCTCTGGAGGAGATTAGAATATATGAGCAGCTTTTGTGGGTTGGAATTTCCAAATTTCCACAAATTTTGGGGTTCTGCTCATGTGCCTGCGTGTGTGGTTGGTTCTATTCTATTGGGTTGGAACACTTTAGTGCGTGTGATGTGTGTGCTCGTAGTTGTTCTTGCATTGCATGACCACTAGATCAAAAGATACCAACTGGATTAATGTTTTCGAGCTAATAACATAAATAAATACTTAAAAAATTTGTATTTAAAATCACTTTGATCCCATCCTAGACTCAACTTTCCAACAAAATGTATAAGTTATTGGAATTACAAAGAATCACAATTACTATTCAAACCATTAATTAGCCTGAAAATACCAATTGGAATAAAGTGAATTCATCAATTTAAGTTGAATTTCTATGATATTAAATACCAGTCGAAAATCCATATAGTAGAGAGCATATTCTTTGATGTAAAAGGCAAAGATGCCTTAATTCTTTTCCTTTTGGTCCGGAAATAAAGCATTTGGTTGATGATCAACTTAAGAGATTGCACTTCATCACATCTTGGTATTGACATGAGAATATTCCTCTTTTTTTTTTTTTAATTTAAAGATTAAATCAAAATCAAACATTTTTTACTATTATATCATAAAGTATTTCTTTTTACCAAAATTTATTGAATCCATTGCAAGTACCAAAGGTAAATGAACCTGGCTAAAATTTGTTAGAGTCCATTGTGACTACCCTAAGTAGAGGAATTTAATAGTTACGGAATGTTCTTTTCATCAAATCGTCAAAACTTGTTAAGAAATTATTCAATTTGATTATTATATAATCTACCAGCATACTGATAACGTATCTTCGTTAAATCAAGTATTATAAACCCGCGATCATCATTATATGTTTTAAATAAGATCTGAAATAATGAAATTAAAGTGAAAACAATTGAATACCTAATCACCAAACTGCCATGTTGGTGGAAAAAGATGAGAACATTCCATTTACAGAGGAAACATAGGCAGTGCTTGGATTTTTCTACACAAGTTGGACTTAAAATGGGCCCAGTCCAATAATTATGCCGAGTCCAATCAAAAAAGCCCACATTCATATATATGCATCTGGCCCATTTTCAGTTAGCCCAAAATATCTGGAGAGAGGGAAGAGATATATATATATATATCTATATATGTACATGAATGTATATATATTTGAGAAGGAAGAAGAGAGAGTCAGAGAACAGGCAAGTTCATTTGGTTAAACCCTGGTTAACCCCCCACCACGAATCCCTGATCCTCTGCGCAATCGTGGGCGAGAAAAGGAATGAATGGCAGTCGGGGTCTACTTCAGCTATGGCAAATACCGCCGTCTTCTCTGCTTTTCGGAGGCTGCAGTTTTCCTAGAGGTAATAATCTTCAATTTTACTTAGTACATTTTTGTCGGCTGTTTTTGCGTTTATTTCTCAGATTCTTGTACGATGTAATATGCTCCGGCGATTCTGTAGCTGTGAATTTGGTGCCTTCAAAAGTTATGCACCCGACGTTGTGCTTCTGTCAGCAAATGCAGACGACTGCCTATGAAATTGTCAATGGGAGCTATGTTCCAGTCAAAGATACCAAACAAGCACCCAAAATCAAGGTATTGCTTGTTTTTTCCAATTTAACAGTTTGTTCGGGGTTGGGTTTTGTTTCATAATTTGTTGTTTCGTCTTATATTTTAACCGGTTGGTGAAGTTCGTTTACCTGGAAGCACGCAGTGTTTTGTGCCTTCTTTGGAGCAATTAATGGCCTACCTTCTGTCTATGATAGCCATTTATGGAGAAGTGTTGCTTTACAGTTGTGGCTACGGATTCGAATCATCTTTCAAGGGACAACTGATTGACTGGTTAGAGGTATCATATGCAGCTTGATGTTTGGTTTTCAGGATAAAGAGGTAATGCCTGCAGAAGCTGTTGGTGCATTTCAGAAGCTTCCAATGGTGATGCCATCAGTTGATATTCTATATTCAGCATTGAGGAAGGCAAAGAGGGTCTCCCCTACGAAGGGTAATTGGTTATAAGGGTCCTTCAACTTTCTGAAAGCACTACTGCGATCACTAGTTTTAAGTTGGGTTTAGGATAAATTTTTGACAGGTATTGCTAATGTTGCAAAGCGTGAGAGAAATAGAGGTGCAAAACAACTTGACGCATTAATGAAGGTAAATCCTAGATTTACTTTATGATTAAAATGCTGCTCTCTTCTTGTAAAAAAGGACTAAATTTTGTATTCTGCCTGATTTTATTAACTTCAGGAACTTGCAGTTCCATTGAGGACGTACAAGGAGAACTTCCCCAACAGAAAAGATTTGCACCCTTATGAACGATCTCTGGTTGAGTTGACTCTTGGGGATGGGAACTATGAGGAGGTATATATCAAGAATTTGTCATTCTTGCTCTTGATAGAAGATTCTATTGGGATTTGTGCAATCTTTTCCGTGTAAACTATGAGGAATGTGGCAGTAATTAAGTTGAATATGTTGCGAACTTATTTGATATTCCTTCCAAGTTTCATTTTGCAAAATAGTAATCTGACTTAAGGTTTTTTCTTTCTTTTAAATTTTTCTAATGTCACCTACTGGGAGCACTATTTCTTTGGCCTTGACATGCTAAATAGTAATGTATTACCTTTATGTATTGACTAAATGCACTATATCATCTGTTGTGTCCGTTGTGTCTGTTGACTTAAAGGTGGTATATGGAATCCTGGTTCAGAAGTTTTTTAGTATTAACCTGTTCTTGCAAGTCATAATACATATCTTGTCTTCTATTTTTCTTCTTTAGTATAAAAACTGCATCTGAATGACAGGTGTTGGGAAAAGTTGATGCTTTACGGAAGAAAGTGGTGTCAGTAGGAAAAGAACATGCATCCCTCTGCGCCAAGGTCATATATTTTGGTTTAAGTTTGCATTTGTTCCTGCCTCTATAAGATTTGTTGGCTTAAGTGATTACTATACCTATTGCTGAAACATGTGATGTTTGTACTGAAATCTTATAGTCTTTTGATAGTTGTCCAATTATTTCCAAAAACATGAAAGTCTTCATATGCTATAATGCTTGGTAGTTAGAAAAAAATCTCACCTCCGCTCTGGATAGAATGTTGTATATGCATCATGATAAAGAAGACCTGAAAAATGTGACTGTTAGTTTCATCTTTTGGTTAACATATAAAGCTACGAATGGAATGGCCTCCTGATATTAAGCATTATTGACAGAGAGAACGGGGTATAGGGTTAAAAGATGCATAAGGGACTCAATAAATTTAGAAAAATCCTTGTGAGATGATGGGAACTACAGTTAACCTATCCTTGTTTTCTCCACGGCTAATGATCCTTTGAATTGTTATAGATTCCAAAATTACTTACTAGAATAGATGTTTACCAGGAAGTTATGTATAAAGGGTGCGTTAATATTGCTATTAGATTACTAGAATAAACTAACAATTAAATATGCAGTCACCTTTTAATTTTTAGTTCAAGAATATGGACAGTTAGGTTATTTTCCCCGCGTTTCTTCCACAAACTTGCTAAAACACTCAGTATGTGCCATCGTAATTTCATAAAAAGACATGCCTGCTGAATATTTTAGTTACTGTTTGCAGTCACTCACAAAGCGTGAAGCTGAGGAACGATTGATTGAGGTTCATATCTTCATGCATACTGCAAAATATTCCTCTTTAACTTGGCCCCTGGTTCATCTTTGCTTTGGGTTTGCCTGCAGGGAATGAAGAAAATTGAAGAAATGTTTAATCGTGAAGGAAAAGCTATAGATGATTTATTGAATATTGCTAAGGTAATCCATCTTATTTAAAACAAAAGAATCAATTAGAAATGCTGACATAAATACTGTTGTTCTTTTCATTCTTCAGCTTGCAAAAAAGAGGTTGTCACCCAAATTTTATGAACTGTATTTGAATTCCTCATATCACTTATTTAGTGTAGTTTCTAGACAGATAATTAGAGAATCCTGTGGTCGAGAATTTGAGTTATGTTGATTCTAGCTGGTTGCTTGGTATAGGGACTGCTCTTGGACTTAGATAAAAACAAAGATAGTGGATATGATGATTGCGTGGTTATATTCTTTCTGAATTTTGCTATCATTCTAGTTATAAAGCAGAGGGTTTGGTCCCTCTGATGGCTAGTTGAAATCTATTTGTGTTGTCTTATTCTGTTTGAGTGGCTATCACATTTTGTACTATGTGTTGTTTCCTGTTTCTTTTCTTAAAGTTTCTTGCTGTATGTATCTTCAACAATCAACTCCAATATTGTTTCAGTTTAAATAGTAGTGAGAACTGCTGATATCTTGAGCCCATTTACCCACACTTAGGCTTTTATCTCATCTGCTAAGGGAAAAGGAGTCGTGATGCATGTAACTTTTCCTGTATATGTTTTGACACATTGCATGGCAGACTTTGCGGGCAATGCCGGTAGTCAACCTGGAAACACCCACCCTCTGTCTTGTTGGGGCTCCTAACGTAGGAAAGTCATCTTTGGTACGTCTACTATCAACAGGAAAGCCTGAGGTATGAGACCAGAATGATCAAATCCTATATTTGATCTGAAAGTATCAGTACTTTGAATCATGGATGTATGTTATTCGAGAAGCTCATTTTGAATTTGACATTACAAGATGTTGCTCGTTCTTTATATGGAATTATGAGAAACTTGTCTGATCCTTAAGAAATTGTCCAGTGTCACAATCTAGTGCATATGAAGAAGTTGGACTTGATCTCCTATTGTCTTGACATGGGTCCCTGTACATGATAGTCATAGTAGAATACAGTATTTGCCAAATGATGGGAATTGGCTGATTAAACAGTTTTACATGATAATGCTTTCCATAATTATATGCTTATTGCTGTTAGTTTTTGATCTTGTCGGTATGCACTTCTGTGTTAGGATATTCAACTTATTTTTTATTGCTTTGTTTCTCCCTGAAATGTTGTGCTTAGTGCTTGAAAAGAAAACGTGTTAACCCTCAGGGAAAGCTGCACCTGTGGGAACTTCGAAAATTCAGGACTCACTTTTAGATTGGGCCTCAGCAGACGACAAGAATTCAGATCTATTGTTCCTAGTCAATTATTTTTGTTTATTTTGTAAAATTGTCGGCGGAATATATATGTATCAGCTATGCTAGTTGCAAGGGCATTTATGGTACTTTGACTGGATATATGATCATGTTTGCATTAAACATTTAATCTCCATACATTTGAGTTTATTTCTATACCGGACGCCTCAAGTGTAACAGACTTTTATCATAGTTGTGCTATTGCATTACTTTATGTTAATCTGCTATTTAGCTTTTAACTATCTTACTTCTTTCTGACAGGCTACGTGCATGTTTTAATGAACTACAATTGCATTATATGTGCCACCATCTGGTAGTAATTTTGATACTCTAACTTGGTCCAGGTCTGCAATTACCCATTCACAACGAGAGGAATTCTGATGGGTCATATTACCTTGAGCTACCAGAATTTTCAGGTTTACATTTTAGAGAGTACCTTATGTCAAAGTCTTTCTATTGTAGTAATATTAAACTATAGTTTGTCTTCAGGTTACAGATACACCGGGTCTATTAAGGAGACATGACGGTAAATCCACCTCCTTGATATTGGAGTGAACTAAATTACTTATTTACATGGGAAACAAGCTTATTTTCTCCCTAGAAGCACACGTGCAAGTAGGAGTTATGCTGCAGTATTTACTTTCCAATGCCAACTTTGAGTTCATCGCTTTGATTCAGTTATCTTAGTCAATCATATTGACTGCAGCTGCATTACAGTTGATTTGGAACAGCATTGTTTCTTCACTTAACGTATGTGTAACTGGAAGGTCGATATTGTCTAGCTTGCTTCCTCTCAGAGGCGTCATTTACTGAGTTGAATTAACTGCTCTAGATGGGTCTAGCAAATAAAGAGTGCCAAAAGTAACGATCACGCTGAGAATGATGCTGGAAAATCTATATTAGTATAAATTTATATCATCTTCAGTTTGTGTGGAGGATAGTGATAGCGTTTTTATTACCATTTTATGAATTTGTACTCTCTATTTTTCCGTTTGGATACATCTTTTGTTTGTATGAACCTGCAGAAGATAGGAATAATTTAGAAAAGCTGACACTTGCTGTACTCTCCCATTTGCCAACTGCTGTACTCTATGTTCACGATCTTTCTGGAGAGTGTGGGACCTCACCCTCTGATCAGGTATAATCCATGTTTCTTTCTGGACTAAAAAGTTTCAAGAGTCAAGTCATATCCGCATCTATTTAAACTTGAATGCTGGATATAACATACTAATTCCTTTACATTTATGCTTGCTTGCATCAAATTCCATTTGCTGTCAGTATTCATCAAATTTATATATTGCCCAACTCCTGGGCAGCAAACAGAACTGAAAATGAAGAAGTTCGAGATCTTACATCCAGCATCTGGAAAAAGATATACTAGCACTATCATGCTTCCTTCTGAAACTATTTTATTTTGGGGATCGTGAGATATCAAAATTCTTCGTGCTTCAATGTGTTATGAATTGAAATTGTTATGCCGATTTATTGCTAAGCAATTTTTGTTGGGTTAAACAGTTTGTCATTTACAAGGAAATAAAGGAGAGGTTCGGTGACCATCTTTGGCTTGATGTTGTGTCTAAATGTGATCTGCTAAGTGATTCTCCAGTAGTCTTCATCACAGAAGATAGTAGTGCTGATGATTTTGAGCTAGCAAAGTATCGAAGAATGGGGCCTGATGGAGCATTACGTGTATCAGTGAAGACTGAAGCTGGTATTGCCCAGGTATGCAATTAAGCTTCTACTTTATCTTGAAATGGACTTGCAAGGATTTTGAACAGTATATCATGCAGACCCTTCAGTGCGATGAATTAATCCTTCATTTACAAATTATATTAAAAAAATTGCATCTGACAACATATGAAGCCTAACTGAAATGGTAATGCTAGTTTTATGGGTTTTCTAATATTAGCTAAATGTGAACTGGAAAACTGAGGACTCTCTAATTTACATGTCTAGTAACATTATTCAAAATTACATGCCTGGAAGTACTTTGCAGCTTCATTTCTCTATCTTCGAGTATGCATACAAGTCAATCATTCATGATTCTTTTGCAATTCAAGAGGATCATCTGAAAACCACATATAAGACAAACTGTGTCGAGCTTGGATTGCCTTGTGTAATGCATAATACAGTACTCTGCTTGCATGTCTATTTTTATGAGTTGAATTATGTGGAATGTTTTATCTCTTTGGTGGGATAAACTGGAAATTCGTGGAACCGGCAAAAAACATTATTGACTTGTAGTTAAATTGCCTTCAGAATATTCCTTAATGTGTTTCTGACGACTGTGTGTGCCTTGTAGTTGAAGAGTAGAGTGCATGAACTACTAACTAGTCAGTCAGCAAAGATAAAAGGCTGGAACAGCAATGAAGAAACTCTTGAAGCTCTAAGATAATTGATCCTTGATATGGACAAGAGTAAATTGAAATTCAGAATTGTGGTTTTGCAACTGCAAATCCATATGTTCCAACAACAATGCTCCTTATTTAAGCACCATGGCCTCCCTCTTTCTCTGCCGTGCTAAGGTGAGCAACTTCCTTGAAGATCATGGTGATATGAGGCGGGCTACACGTAGAGACGGGCTGACTTCTACAATAAGTCATGCTATAATGGTTCGCGTCAGTACCAAATTACTAACAAATGCTAACTTGTGGCCTCCTGGTTCCTGATAGGGTAATTGGAGTATCAAGGCACATGCTTTGACATGTTATATTATTGATTTGCTCTTCGATTTGCAGAAGCAGCTGTACGAATTTTTGCAGGCTTTTTGAGCTTTATTAATGCCATGAGATCTCTTGTCCCTGCTATTGCTTATGTATCTCAAGGTTAATCGTCTGTAAATGCCTGCTCTGTTATTCAAGAAGCTTGTGCAGTTACTTTTAGCATGATGAGGAAATTGGTTTGGAGAAGTATTTTGAGATACTTTCAAATTTGTGCATATCTTAAACAATAAAGTACCTCAGAGTACTCGCCTGGACACTAGTAGGAGAAATTTAAGGGAGCTGGGTGCACAAGTTTTGGATACTTGGGAAAACAGGTTAGGCGTACTTGCCTAATTGATAATAGTGTAAGATGTTCCATATTGGCTGAAACTTGGATCAATAATCATAACCTTTGTACAAAAATCAAAGCTGTTTATAACTGAAGGGCTTAAATCCTTTACCTGTTTTAAAAAGTTTGCTAATCATTTTTTTGTTTAATTAATTAAATAATAATTTAAACTAATTAATAATATATAAATTTTATAATAAATTAACATATATATGCATTAAGATATTTAAATTTGAAAAATGATTTTACTATATTAACTTTTGTATTCTGATTTTGAATTAATATTCAATTTAAATTGTAAAATTTCAAAGATTTATATACTTTTTTTTGTACTTTTAAGTTAAATATATTTAAGAAATTATTTAAGTTTTTAGATAGTTGAAAATGAAAAAAAAAAAATCACTCAAAACAAGCTAAGATGGCCAAATCAAATATATAGAGACACCACGAGGGTGCAAAAATAAGGTCCGAAGTAGTTGTAAAGCACCCCAAAACACACAAGAAGGGCGCCTAATGTACCTTCCATTAATAAGGGGTGTTTTTTTTGTTGAGTTTCACAAAATATAGGGGAGGATTTAGTCTACTTCCAAAACACAGGGGCTTAAAATGTATTTTAGCCTAGCTAAAGCCAGTTGCATTAAGCTGATTTGTCCAGCTTTCTGCAACATACACATTTTTCTGAGAGCTCCAGGCAGAGTATGGAATTTGAAGCCAAGTTAAATGCTGAACTGCGTCTCCACGATAATTCACCAATTCAGCATTGTTCTGCATAAGAACACCATTAGATGTATTCGGACATGTCCGCTAAGAATATGGATACATCATAAATGAGAAATGCAGAAAAGCAATTTAGTTAGCTATAATTGGGAATGCACGGTTCAAAGAAATTGCACAGACTATGGTCCCAAATCCAGTTTATTGTATTTGAGTTGCATCCTTTCCGTTATATTAAGGTCTCCATCAGCTCAATAAACTAAGTTATCACATGGATGTTCATGTATCTTTCAAGTTAATATGTATTTTGATTGAAAACCCTATTCAAACGTTCCCTGTGGATTCATTTGGTCTAGTTCTCATTACATAAACTTGAGTAATTGGAGATAGAGAAAGGAAAGAGCAGATAGTTCCATTTGGAATTTTACCTTAGATATCCACATATTTGCAAAATGATCTCATCATATTGAACATCTGCAGGCAAAGACAATATAATGACAATGAAGTTTCTAACAACTCTATCCGCGGCGGGATATCATTTTAGATTGTTAAACATGATGTCATTAATTTGAGTGATGTCAATGTCGGATATAGGCTCAATGGGCTGCTCATCATCATCTGTGGAAGGGATGCCGCTCAGTGGTTCCCTACTGAATTCATCTGCATGGATAGAACAGAGGTAAAAGATAATGAGATCTGATGTTAAAATGAAAAGAGTGTAGTTAATGCTTTCACTTCACACCCCCAGCCTTCTCTCTCTCATTTTAAAGATGTCGCTAAAGCTATAAAAAACAAAAATACAGAAGTTTAAGTATTCCTAAACAGTCAACTTACCAAACATCGAGTTCAAGGAGGTAGGAGGAGGAGTAGCCATAAAGTTCACGCCGATGTAGAAGCCAATGGCCAGTACAACCGTGACAGAAAAAAAAGTTGGCACAGCCAATGCCCAATACCTGAAAAGGTTAAAGAGATGTTATAAAACAAGAGCAAACAACCAATGCAGTGAAGTTTTCTAGGCTAGTACCATAGAAGCAAAATGTAAAACTGATTGTTATTCATGAACATGAATCAGTTCAGTTGCTTCCAGAGTGTGTAAATACAGGTACTCAAACAACTTCAGATTCAGTTTTCTCTTCTCTTTCTCACGATTTGGTTAATATTGGACTGTTAGGGCTACATAGATTTCTCAATCTAATCACACATACAATTTGCATCAGAGACCTTTTTCCTTTTACTGTTTTGTGACTAACATTTTTATATTCTATACACTCCTTAAAACATAGAAGTCTAGAGAAAATTGTAATCATCTGTCTAGAAGTGTTTTGGATTAAAAAATACTAGCAATAATCATCTCAAGAAGCTCGTGAGATCTTCCATAATCTGCAAATGCCTTCTTTCTCTCATAAGAACAAGACGATTTCCTTTGCAGGATATTGCACATGAAGACGATATGCATGTATGAGGAAACTGGAACGAAGCACCAAAACCCGAAAGGCGAGCATATATTCCATTACAACTGACCTGCTTGGGTAGTAATAGATCCCTATAGAATGCAACCAACGGTCAGGAACATATGCCCATATAATGAAAACGACTGTTTCACGTGAAAAAAAGAATGTATTAGATGCCATTTTAGGTGTCTTCATCCTTCAATCTAAAGATAAGGATAACAGAATCTGCAAGTGTACATAACTTCGAGCCATTAGACCGAAAAAGGAAAAAAGATAGCCAATACGAATAGGACTGCAAAATGGAAACCTTCAGTTGCTTCACAGAATGCAAGACACAAAATATGAATCTACTTATTGAAATCACCTTTGCCCTTTTCAGTTACACACTAAAACAGAAACTAGACAGCTCCATACATACAAGTAGCTACCAAGAAAAGGTGTATGTGTGACATGAAGCTGATGGTGCTTAGCCCAAATATGTTCTGATCATTTATACTGATGAAAAAAAATCATTTCACTTTACAAGTTCCAGTTCAATATTTTAGTAAAATAAAACTACTTACAAATTCTCAAGTATCCCCAAAAGTCAACCAAATTAATCATCGCTAAACAGTCCTATCCATCGGAAAACATCACATTTCCCTATTTAAGAGTGGAACATCTCCAGCGCAGAAATCTAGAGACAATATCATAAGCTTACAACAGGAGCATGGCATGATTGAAGTACCCCTGCCTTCATCAAACAGATTATACGCTGCAATGAAATTAGGTTTCACTACAGAAACAACGAAGAAAATGGATCAAACCAGTGGAAACAACGGTGGTGATGGATCCGACGAAGCCATAGACCTCTGAAAGTTTGGGTCCGTGCTCACCGGAGACGCCGAATCCCGTCGAAGACCGGTCTTCCAAGTTGGGAAAAGACACATCCGCCCTCCGGTTTCTGGAGAAGCTTAGGATC